>NW_008671222.1:0-882 GCF_000695815.1 Acanthisitta chloris
GAGAACGGAGGATTTCCCCCAGAGAACCGCCGCGGGGCGAGGGAGGCTCCGACCCAGACCCGCCCCGTGTGCGCTGTGTCCCCTCCCAGCGCTGGTCGCCCCCAGGAACACACAGTGTAAGCGCGGAGAGATTTAACTCCTGAGCTCCTGGAAGGGCCAGCATTGCCTGCCACAGACCCAGGTCCTCAGCATAGAATCACAGAATCAACCGGGTTGGAAGAGACCTCCAAGATCATCCAGTCCAACCCTACCGTGGTCACTAGCCCATGGCTCTAAGTGCCACATCCAGTCTCAGCTTGAAAACCTCCAGGGATGGTGAATCCACCACCTCCCTGGGCAGCACATTCCAATGCCTGAGCACTCTCTCTGGAAAAAATCTCTTCCCAATATCCAACCTAACCCTCCCCTGGCAGAGCTTGACTCTGTGCCTTCTTGTCCCACTCCTTGATGCCTGTGAGAAGAGGCTAAATTATCCCTTGCTGCAATCATCTGAGACAATTCCCACCAGTCTGTTCAGTCCATGTGTTGAATATATTTTTTTGTTCATTAATATTATCTCAGGCCCTCTTTCAGGCTGATTTGTTTTTGTATCTTCAGCTTCTACTGCCTGAGTATGTGTATGTATGATATATATGCCATATACATATATAAATGTACATATCCATGTATCCATGCATATATACACATGTATGAATGTATATATAACTATATACACACATATAGAATCATAAAATCAACCAGGTTGGAAGAGACCTCAAAGATCATTGACTCCAACCCTAAACATACTTGAACTCCTATATATAAATGTATATATAACTATATATATGTGTGTATATACCTGTATACATAACTATATATGTATAAATATATAAATGTCTACAT
>NW_008671223.1:0-2239 GCF_000695815.1 Acanthisitta chloris
CAGGATCATGTCCCGCCATTCTCCAACTCATATCAACATTGTAATAGAGGTTAGGTGCCACCTTTAAAATGTAATGGCTGAGTAAAGTCCTTAAAGCAGGTAATATCCTTGCATCAGTCCAGGAATTCTGCCTAGTACTCAGGTCATGCAGGTCAGAACTCATTAACAGTGACCTGTAAAGATTTGTACTTCCAGTGCAGGTGGTGACCCTCTATTCTTGTGTTCCCCTCTCACAGCATCTGTGTCTTGTACATTGGCACCACCAAGCGTTGAAATGAGTGAATCAAGAATAAACAAACCCCGTTCTGCATCAAAGCCATTACTCTGTGGGGTGCTTGGCAGAGGTTGGGGTTCTGGGGTGGTTTTGATTGTTTGGGTTTTTTTCATAATGCTATCACCAGAGCGTCCAACCCTTTATTTTGCCTTTAATGAAGCAAGTCTTTTATCCTTCTGCACATCTTTTTATATAAAACTAATCACCTTTAAGGGAGATGGGGGCAGGGAAGCATCAGGCAGACAAAGCACTAGCTTTAACACTTTGAACTGGCTGGTAGTGCCTTTCCTTTATATTGTAGACTCCAGCTGGCTGTGATTTCTCCCCTGTCCACAAGGCCTTTTTTTTTTTTTTTTTGATACAGTCCCAAATCAAGTGATTCATGTGAAAATGAGTGGGTGTAGATCTTTCTTTCTTTCTTGATGCAGAACTATGAACTCCTTCCTTCCACTGTTAGCATGGCTCAGTTTCAAGCATTACAACCTTGGTGGTGTTAGCTTCACATGAGGAAGGGTAGAACTCCATCATGTCCAGTTGATGCCCAGATTCTCTTCCATGTTACTGGGCCCATGAGCTCAGAGGGAACTCTTGATACAGAGATTTGCAGGACCAAAGTGAGCCCTAGGCAGGAATAACAGCCTCTAGACAAAATCTAGATCATACCTTTTAACAGTAGAATCATAGAATATTTAGGTTGGAAAAGACCTCTAAGATTATTGAGTCCTACTGTTAACCCAGCACTGCACCATTAAACCATGTCTCCAAGTCCCACATCTACACTTCTTTTAAATCCCTCCAGGGATGGTGACTTCACCACTGCCCTGGGCAGCCTGTTCCAGTGCTTGGCAACCCTCTCAGTAAAGAAATTTCTCCTAATATCCAATCTAAACCTCTCCTGGCATAACTCAAAGCTGTTTCCTCTTGTCCTATTGCTTCTTACTTGGGAGAAAAGACCAACCCCTCCTGGCTACAACCTCCTTTCAAGCAGCTGTAAAGGGGGAGAAGGTCTCCCCCAAGCCTCCTTTTCTACAGCCTAAACACACCCAGCTCCCTCAGCCACTCCTCATCAGACTTATGCTCTAGAACAGTTTCACCAGCTTTACTGCCCTTATTTACACGCACTTTTAAATTAAGATGGTTTAGTATCTCTCAGATATCCTGCATTATCCAGAGTAGTGAGTCGGGCAGTGTTTCAGATTCAGAATCACAGAATGGTTTGGATTGGAAGGGACCTTCAAGATTATCTTGTTCCAACTCACTTGCTGTGGGCAGGGATACCTCCCACTAGACCAAGTTGCTCAGAGCTCCATCCAACTTGACCTTGAACACTTCCAGGGATTTGGAATCAATAAATGTATATAAAATTAAATTCTAATAACCAGTATATAAAATTAAATTTCAATATCTTGGATAAAAAGTAAACAGGAGTTAGTTATACAGACAAACCTTTAGCTGGCATAAATAAATGTAAAAACTACTGGCGGAGACCAGCAGCACAATTAGAGGGAGAATCAGCCTAATTTTTTCTTGCACTTTTTATAGAATATCAACAGAGCAATAGATGTTTTAAGGGAAGATGTTTACTTCTTCCCCCATGGCTGACTGTTGAGTCCCAAAGAGTCTGACCTCAGGGTATTTGTCACTATCAGATGCAGAAAAAAGGCAGTGCAGATTAGATTCAGGTGTGATAACATCTTCACTCAAGTAGCTGTGTGAGCATAGTGCTATTTAAAAAGTTTGTGCCAAATGGAGAAAAGTTCTTTTGAGTTTTTTTTACTATATGTTTCCATTTGTTCTCTTATTCATAATTTTCCATGTTTATAGACATGGGTTATTTGGACAATTAAATATTACTGGTTAGTAAATGAATGGGTGTAATTTTGTTCTAGCCCTTATTAATAAACTTTGTAATGTTTCTGGCTCTATATACTTTTCTTAAAGAAGAGAAGGTTGTGTGGAGACCTC
>NW_008671224.1:0-1059 GCF_000695815.1 Acanthisitta chloris
CCCTCGCAGCGGCCGCTCCGCAGCCCGGGGGGACCCTCTGGGGAATGATCCCCAGCCCCATTTAGGGGATACTCGGCGGGGAAAGCACCCCTTTTCTTCTGAGTGTCCCCAGCCACGGCACAGCCCCCGTCCCACACCACCGGGAGCAGCGGGGCCCCGCTCTGCGATGAAATCGGCCTTTGGGACTCGCAAAAAACCCCGATTTTTATTCTTGCAAAGAAACACACTTTTATTCTAGCAATTAAACACGATTTTCTTTTTCTTGTAAATAAGCCCGATTTTTATTCTAGCAAATAAGCCCGCTTTTCTTCGCCTCAGTCGTTTATTTCTGGCCGAGAAAGACAAGGCGGAGAGAGGGCACGGGGCCGGACCGGCGTTATTTTGGGGAGAGGGGAACCCAAACTCTGGCCGGCGTTGAGAAATAAAATCGCTCTGGCTCATCTCTGTGTCCCACTGCAGAAAAAAATAAAAGCGCCGGCGAATTTGTTTTCCAAAACAATTTTTAAAACCTCGAGTATATAATTTCCCCGCATGATCTCGGGAGAGCGAAAATTCACAGAGCAGCTCTGTAATGATTTTTTTCTGCTGAAAATTCCGACCAAATCCAGTTAATAGATTATTATTACATATAATGCCGCCTCTTTTATCAGCAACACAATATAGAATTGGAAATTAGAAACACCGTTGTTTGTTGAGGATTTTTAAAAATTATTATTATTATTATTGTGTGTATGGTTTGGTTTGTGGGGTTTTTAGGGGGCTTTATTATTATTTTTTTCTCTTTTTAATGTACCTGAAATATAATTTTCTTAAGCGCAAACAGCCCTTCAGAACACCCCGCTGGATAAAATTCGGAGGTTCTGCCTTTGAAAACGACAAAAGTGTTATGCAAAGGCTCCGAGAGAAGCCCCGTGGCACGGACAATGCCGAGCGGGGATGACTCTGTCTGGCGTGTGCCACTTAACGGGAATCATCCTTTTAATTTCAGTCTCGAGTAAGAGAATTCCAAGAGTCTGTAAAAGTGATTTATGGAGACCCTGAGACCTACTGCTGCCGGAT
>NW_008671224.1:1087-1357 GCF_000695815.1 Acanthisitta chloris
CTCCGGATCGGCTCCGCCCGCCCCGGCCACGGCCCTCAGCAGCCCCCGAATCTGCTTTCCATCCCCCTGTGCCCGATTTCTCCAGGATCGGGATGGCAGGGACAGCCCTGAGACGACTATCAAAGTTTGCAGCATTCGGCAGAATTGCTGCAAAGACAATGTGGGGCGCAGGGTCCGGCCCGGTTCTGCGGAACCGGTGCCGATCTCGGTGCAGGGCTGTCACTGGCTTGTGCCACCGACCCCAGGCACAGCCCTCAGCCGGAGCACCCC
>NW_008671225.1:0-3017 GCF_000695815.1 Acanthisitta chloris
CTCGGGCACATGCATGCATGTCAGAATGCATGCATACACAGGCACAGATACATGCACACACTACATACAGTCCCATGCACATGTGCAGCTAGGGGCAGACATACATCCACATTCACATGCATACATGCAAAAAGGTGTGCAGCCACACATGCTCACACACACAAAACACAGGCACATGCGCCTGCAGCCAGCAGCCAACACATGCTGCCCTCCAGGCCATAGCCCCGCTCCCCTGCAGCAGAACACATGCATGGAGCACACACATGGAGCACAACTTACCATGCATCCCTCTGTGACCCTGGCTATGGCACGTGGGAAACACACATGAAGTCAGGCCCAATGCAGAGGATCACAGGGGCTTATCGCCATCCCCATTCCCGCAAATGACACAGTGGCCTATTGTGTCGATGTGCCAATTACTGACAGACCTTATCCATTGGAGCATGGCTGACCTAAATTGGCTCCAGTCAAACCCAGAAGGATGATGCAAAGAGCACCTGGAAACCCCTCAGGGCTCAGAGCCACCCTTCTCCTGGGGCAACAAACCCCCATGGCTTAAAGAAGGACAATTCCCCACTAAAAAACCCAAGCAGATTTTCATCACTGTTTATTTAAAGCTGTTTTAATGAAGTGGGGAGTTGAACAGAACAGGGCCCTGACAGAAGCCCTTCCTGTTGTGCAGAAGGGGCTTCTGTCAGGGCACAGAGTCCTGGGAAGCATTTTGTCCTGCTGCAAAGTGATTTTCCTTAACCTTTCCACACTGGCCAGGCCAGGAGTTGTTTTTGCTGCATGTCCACCCACACTGTGGCTGTTGTCCCACTGTGGGAAGCCCCCTTAATCCCGGTTTAGCTTTATCCATCCCGTACATCTGGCAGATTTAAGTGCTTGGCAACCTCCATACATATATGTGCAATGGATTTGTCCGCCTGGATTATTACATTGAGTTTGTCATTTGGCTTATTTTGTGGTTTTGGTTGTTTTTTTTCTCCCTGATCTGAATTAAAACAGGGACTTGGAAACCTGGACCTGTGTAACCCCTTCCCTCCCAGCCCCGCAGCTTGATGGGAAGAAATAACTTGATCCTAAGGCAGAGACAGCTGCCAGCCCACCCTTGCTGCCTTCTTCAGAGCTGCAACCTCCACCCAAAAATGCTTTTGGGTAACTTTTCACACCACTCCTGTGCTGAGCTCCCCTCAAATGGGAGCAGGACAAGTCCCAGGTGCCTACTGCCTCCCAGTGCCCACCCCATTGCATCCCAGTTTGGATTTTCCCTCCTGCATTGCCCCCCTCAGTGTCTCCCAGGAGGTTGTGCTGACTCCAGAGGGTTTTTGGCAGGGAAAGGCTGGACCTTTTTCCCTGCTGTTACCATGCTGCTCGGAGCAATGCCCACCCCATGGCTTGGCCAACCCCATTTCTGCAATGTTCAGTATTTGAAGGTAGTACATGACATCCTACCAGCACAACTATTTCCAAGGAAACAGCAAAATTTGTTTTTTTTCCTAGATTCATTGAATGATTTGGGTTGGGAGACACCTTAAAGACCATCTAATTCTAACCCCCTGCCACAGGCAAGAGCATCTTCCACTAGACCAGGCTGTTGAAAGCCCCACCCAACCTGGCCTTGAACACTTACAGGGATGGGGCATCTACAGCTTCTCTGGGCAAGCTGTGCCAGTGACTCACCATAAAAACCTTCTTCCTTATATCTAATCTAAGGAAGAAGTTTTTTCCATGCTTATGCTGTAACAAAACACTTCCTGTGCTCTGTTTATGGCACAGCATGGAAAAATCGCATTTTTACCAGGGGCAAGAAATCATTTCCAGCAGCAAGGTACGATCTGCTTGAGTTCACTGTATTACACACACCTTACAAAGGGTCACTTCTTTAAGTGCTAAAAAGCCTGAAAGGTGTAATGTAGCCAAACCCATGCACAAATCAGCCAAGGAGAAGTTTCCTCCTTGCCTCTGTTGTCCACAAAATTAGGTTTGTTACCTGGTGTGCAACAAGACAATAATTACACACTCAAAAGAGACATTGATTATTTATTTCAGAGTTGTGCAAGCCTTAGTGCTCAGTAGTATTCCACAAATCAAGCACACCAACTATCAAAACATTTTACTATTTATACATTTTAGCAAACAAAGGCATTAATGTTCATTGGCTACAAGTTACATAGTTCTCATTAATTAGTATCCTAGTATCCATTGGTTAATGATTCTCTTGCTTCTCATGCTAATTAGTCCGCATCCTTAGTCTTTCTCTTCTTTAGAGGCGGTGGGTTTCTTGAGTCAGGGGTCATGATCTGCCCCTGCTGGAATTACCTTTTACCCAGATGGAGCTGATTTCAGCACAGTTGCTGAGTTGTCTTTATTAGTTTCTTCCTTATCTTGGGAGTTCTGCCAAATGTCCTTGTGGCCCATAAATTCTGCATTCTTTGTGTCCACTATAAGTGGTACATCCTTCTTCCCAAGCTTTGTTAACCTCCCCCTAGGTCTGAGATTGCTGAAGCATATCAAGCTTTAAACTTTAACAAGGTGATTCTACCAACATGTAATTTGTCTTTCTGACACCTCCACATCACTTAAAGCTTGTGAACTGCTCTTTCATGGATTAAATCTCTTTTCTTGTTGATTAGGCTTGAAAGTACACAAAGATTAAGCATCAAAAACCATCCTTTCATAAGAAAATTGTCACATATTCCACATTTTGCAACAGTAGTCTCCACTCACCCATCCTCAGGACATGCATGGACCCTGCAAAGCATCTCCTCCATGGTCCCCTGAGACAGTGTGTTGGCCCCAGGCCAGGGGCTACAGTCCTACTGCCAGATCCAGTTGCCTTGGGCAGCTGCTCCGGTGGTCCCCAGCCCCACTGCAGCAGTTGTCACAGGCATTTTGTGGTGCTCAGCCCTCATTGCTGTTGCTTTTCATCCAAGCATACTCTCCCCCCAGGGACACTCAATCACCCAAAGTCACTGGGGCTTCGTATGTCATGCAGATGCGGCAGGCACAGGTTG
>NW_008671225.1:3053-3337 GCF_000695815.1 Acanthisitta chloris
GGTGCCTGTTGGTGTCCTCCAATGCAGCTTTTGGGGTCCCAGCACCCCCAGTTTGCGGCATCCTCCCACTTTTGCCCCAAACTCTCTTTAAAAATTAACACCATTAAATTCTTCAGTGTGATGTTCTCTAGACTCATGGATATCACACATGCCACCAGTGTACCTATGGAGTAGATGTTTTGGAGATGCTGCAGCACAGGCACCAGCGCACTGGAGATGTCTCACCCCTCGGTCCCATGGAACGGATTCTTCCCCTACTGTGCCGGTTTGAAAAGCAAACCGGT
>NW_008671226.1:0-666 GCF_000695815.1 Acanthisitta chloris
CCAGGGGGATGCTAGCGTCCCAGGGCCCCCACCCACCGGGGTGGGTTCAGGGGTAGGACCCCATTGCCCCCTCCAAGCAGGCACCCCCAAACTCACCACCGTGGGTCCCCCTGCGGCTCGCCCCAAGCTGGTGGGATGCATCCTTCCTCCTCCTCCTCCTCCTCCCGGCAGGCACAGGAACGGGAAACGGCAGGCCGAGACAACGGGATTAACTTTATTGGTAGTTTTTTTGTTTTCTAACTGCAGATTCAAGGTATACAACTGAACATTGCTATTTTCCTTATGAGACTTATAAATAAAAATACAAAAAATGTTCACTACAAAAAAATCTACCGTTAGTAGGATGTAAAAAATATTCTCTTTGCTATAGAAGGCACGAACTTCACTTAGTGACACATGGAGAGAAAAAAACCTGCAGCAGTATATTCTTCTTTTTTTTTTTTTGTCTTTTTTTTTCCTCTGTCAGAAACACTGAAGTCTTACAAAGAAATGCATCTGAATCTACACAGGACGAAGGCAGATGCAGAGAGCTGCAACTAGGAGACACCACAACTGGGTTTATTTTTTTTTAATTTTTTTTCTTTTTCTTTATTTTTCAGGAAACTTTTAGCTAACGGCATCTGTGGCTAGAGGACAGAGAGGACTCGCAAGCAGAACCGCAGGGGA
>NW_008671226.1:697-962 GCF_000695815.1 Acanthisitta chloris
GGTCGTACAAAAAATAGGAGCCAATAGATACTCTGAGAAAACCGAAGGGGAACTTGGGCACCTTCTGCGCCCGGGCTCAGAGAGGTGCTGAGGTAGACGGAACGAGGACAGCGACGGACCCGAACCACGAGCGGCAACACAGAGCAACGGGACGGGCAGGCGGGCGCTCACGACACTGACAACAAGCCAGGGGAGAGGGAGCCCGGGGCCGCGGGGCCCCGCGCGGCGCTTGGTCCTCACTGCTATGATACACATATATATACTC
>NW_008671227.1:0-464 GCF_000695815.1 Acanthisitta chloris
CCCCCCAAAAATACCAGGGGTTGGGACCCCCCTGAGTCCCCCCAAACTCCTCTGAGCGGCACAGTAGGGCAGGGGAGACCCCCAGACCCACCTAGGGGCATGGTCAAGGGATTTGGGGGGGTTTGAGGGGTCTGGGGTGAGCGCACGGGCTGGGGGCAACTCCCAGAGCCCCCCAAAAATATCAGGGGTTAAAGTTCTTTCAACGACATTAGCTATGTTTAGCAGCATTTAACTTCTAGAAAAAATTCTATCAGTTTCTCCTACTTTTGAGCGTTGGTCCAGGACTAAAGAAATGCAGGCATTAGAAAAAGGAGAAAATGCCTGACACCTGCACCTGAACGTGGTGGCATCAAAATCTTGTCTCTGCATCTGCACACAGCCCGGACTGTCCCCTCTGTGCCACCCCCCTGGGCGCCCGCGAGACCGTCCGGCTCGTCTGCTACGGTGGGGGGCCTGGAAACTGC
>NW_008671228.1:0-11233 GCF_000695815.1 Acanthisitta chloris
TCCCTCTTTTCTTCCTCCCTTTTTTCCCCAGCACTCGTGGTCTCTGCAGTGGGAGATGTTTTCCCCCTGAGGCCTGTGCTGTGGCACAGCACAGGGATTAATGACACCCCAAGCCCTGTGCTTACAGCAGCACAGGCTTTCAGGGAATCAACAAGCTTTAAACTCTCGAGTATGGATCTAATAATGGCTTTGCCCAAATGATAGACGCAAACACAGCTGAACCAGATTAAATTATGTGCTTTTTATTTTAGGGGCTGGGGCTTAGCTTGACAATTTTATTCACTGTGCTGGAGCTTCTGTTTGGAAATCACCCTGGAATCAATAAGGAGCTGTGGCTGGGAAGAAGCACAGCTCTGACACGGCACTTTAGGGATGAACCACCCCTCAGACACATGATTAAAGCTGTTTGCCATGGCCTGCCTGGATCCTGCTGCTCTTTCAGAGGAAGATAAAACTTGCATTGATTTTCAGTGGCACCAGAGTGGGCCCATACCCCTCTGGAAGTGATGAATTTGCAGGTTGTTCTGCCTCCTCAGCTCCCATTCCCTTTGGCAGGACTCTTGGCTAGGGGCAGGAGAGGAGGACAGCTCTGGGCAGGGGTGAGGAGCTTCCACTGAGTGTCCTTGCCAAGTTATTCCTACTGACAGTGAAATCTTGTTCAGAATGGAAGATCAGCACACACAGGAGATGGAAGTAGTTCTACAACTGTCTGCAGTGAGGTTGTGGTGGGGTGGGTGTTAGTCTCTTCTCAGAGGGGAGAGGAAATGCCTCAAGCTGCACCACGGGAGGTTCAGGCTGGATACTGGGAAATGTTCCTTCACTGGAAGAGTGGTTAACCATTGGAACAGGTTGCCCAGGGCAGTGGTGGAGTCTCCATCCCTGGAAGTGTTTGAAAAACAAGCAGACATGGCACTTTGCAGTATGGTTTAATGGGCACCAGTAGCAACCAGTGCCTGGGGCCAGTCTCTGCTCCCAGTGGCAGGACGAGAGGACGTGGGCTCCAGCTGCACCAGGTAAGGTTTAGGTTAGACATTGGGAAGAATTTCTTCACAGAAGGGGTGATTAGACACTGGAATGGACTTCTAGGGAAGTGGGGAAGTCACCATCCCTGGAGGTGTTCGAGGGGAGACTGGACGTGGTTGACATGGTGGTGTTGGGTCACAGGTTGGACTTGATCTCAGAGGTCTTTTCCAGCCTCAGTGATTCTGTGATCCCCAGGACAGGCCTAAGGCTCTGTCCTGCTCCCCCAGTGGATGACCCCTCTCTTCTCCTGTGGAGCCACCCCCAGTGCTGGGAGATGAGTCTTCCTTCCCTGCTGTCATAACTAGACTCAATTTGGCCCTAAACTCCTCAGCAGGATTTGCAGTTGAACCTGAAAATTCAGAGACAGAGCTACCTGCAGCAGTGCTGGTTTAAACACAAACCCTCTGGAGAGTGGGTGAGTAGCTGTTGCCTTTCTCATCAGCACTGGTGTCTGTCACATGCTGTTGATTTTGAAATGAGGATCCAAAGAGGAAAATCGAGTTGGAACCAGTGCTGAGTTTCAGCCATGCCACTCTTTTGCCCCCTGTTGTTAGGAAAACTGCCTGGAAGTGATGTCTGTGAAACATAATCTGCTAGAGAAACGGGATCTCCTCCTCAGGGGGTGTCAGTGTTTGCACACTGTGGGACCTCACACGGGGAGGACATCTGGTGTCCTCCCCCACTCTGTGCTCAGAGGCTTCTCCCAAATCACTGCCTTGGCTGTTCACTTTCTCTGAAGGAGCTTCCTTTGAATCTGTAATTTAACAGGTCCATGTTAATGCCATGAGTATTCTCTGCAGTTGTCCAGATGACATTGAGATGTCCAGGAGGGGCTGAGGCACCAATTTTTAGAGCATAAATGAGGCCCCAGGAGAATAGGGATAATGGGGCTGAAGGGAAGTGTCCTCTGAGGGTGCTGGAGCCACAGTGGAGCATCCCTGTGCTGCTCTGGGAGGTTAAATGAAAGGGGAAAGGTCTTGTTCTCCTCATCATCATCCTTCTCCTCCTTCTCCTCAGGCAGAATGACTGATTTTGTGTGTGGAATTCAGCCTGAACTATTTTACTTTGTTTG
This sequence comes from Acanthisitta chloris, assembly GCF_000695815.1. Taxonomy (NCBI): domain Eukaryota; kingdom Metazoa; phylum Chordata; class Aves; order Passeriformes; family Acanthisittidae; genus Acanthisitta; species Acanthisitta chloris. Next base: position 2,096 of record NW_008671228.1, read on the forward strand.
AGGACTTACTTTGTTTGAGGGTTTGGAGGTTGACTACTTTCCATCACTAACCAGAGCAGCAGCCTCCAACTTTTGTGTCTTTTCCATTGGATTAGTCATGATGTTAGAATTCATCAGATGTTAGGAGAAATGTTTTCCCTGTGAGGGTGTTCAGGCACTGGGAGGTGTTTAATGGGTGTCTGAATCTGACACTGGAGGATATGATTTAGGGTTTAGGGGTTGCAGCAGTGACAGGTTAATGGTTGGACTTGATGATCTTAGAGGTCTCCTCCAGCCCTGATGATTCCATGATGGATGATCCTTGTGGGTTCCTTCCCACTCAGGATATTCTGTGATTCATTTATAGAACTCTTCCTTCTTCATTACCACATTCTCCTAACTGCAGGGACTCACACTATTGTTTCTAAAAACTATCCCCACATTCATTTTATTAAAAGAATTCATTTTATAGACTTTTTTTTTTGCAAAACTAATTGTCACACATGAGTTAGCAGCCAGGACTCAGCACTGTGCAGTGCTCAGGGTGGCAGAAAACACAGTAATAACCTGGTGCCAAGGAGAATACTTTGGGGTTTTGACCTACCATCCCAAAACAATTTCACTGTGATGGCAGGAAAAGAAAATTACTCCAAGCATCCTACTGAAAAGGGATGTATTTCAATATTCCCATTGCTGGGATGATTCTGGTACAGCATCCTACTGAAAAGGGTTGTATTTCAGTATTCCCATTGCTGGGATGATTCTGGTACATCTTTTACCCAAGTAAATCCCAACATTGTCACTATCAGTTGCTAAGAAGCACTTATTAATTGCTGCTCAAACTCTTTGCTGTTGTACCCTCATTGCCCTGAAGTGCATTCGTTTTCCTTTTTGGAGCTGAAATGCTCAATGAAGTCATTCTTTCATGAACAATTAATAATGAAAACTTCTGGGCAGACCCTTGAAATCAACCAGCCACACCAGCAGTCCCAGGATTGCTCCATGGAGCAGAATGAGGCCTTCAGCCCCCAGTGAATGTGTTTCTGCAGGATTACTAATGTCTAAGGGTTGAGAAAAGAGGAGATGCTTTAAACTGCCTGGAAATTAAGGAGACAGAGGGTTTGGGTTGTTTTTTCCAGGAGTCAGAGTGCAGCTGTGTGTGTGTGCATGGCTCTGCTCAGCCCAGCAGTCACCTATGCTTGTCCTCTTTGGGAGGTTTATTCTCCCAAGGTTTTCCTTGTGAGGAGCAGAAATCCAGTTCTGCCTGTTTTCCTGGCTCCCTCCCTGTTCTGGTCTCTGTGGGGACAGGAGTTTCCAGCACCCTGGGGGGATGTGCTGACCTGTGCTGCTCACAGGACTCTGCATCCCAGTGCTCCCAGGCTGGTTTTCACCCCAGGCTCGAAATACCACACACCTATTTCTTGCTCAGGTGCCCCTTCTGCATTTTTTAGAGCCTGGACTTCCAATCCACAGCTTTTCCCATTGATTAACTCACTTTTTCCTGGTATTTTCCTCAGGCTTCCCACGCAGATGGGCACAATTCAGAGATAACACTCCCAGCCACAACTGGAGTTTGCTTAGACACAGAACCCAAAAATCTGCCTTAGATAATTGAATTTCCTTAGTTTTTCTTACATTTGCAGAAATTGTTTCACCCAATTTTCCCCACATACCCCAAAATCTCTCTTTTTCCCCCTGTTGGAGCCTTTTGGAGCCTCTGTGCTTCCAGGCCTGATGGAAGGTTTTGCTGTAGCCATGAGCAGCAACCTGAAACTGAGTGACTGAAGCATCATTTTGGAGCTGGAGTGGGCAGTTGTGCAGCTCCAGAGAGCCCAGGCTTGCCCTGCCCTGCTGGGATGTGCCAGTATCCCTGTTTTCCTCAGGCACTGGCTGCACATGGGGCTGTCAGGTCACAGGCACAACCTGTTTGTGGTGTCCCCAGTTCTGCTCAGCTTGTTTGGTAACATCTGGGGCTAATGATGACAGATTTGCCCCAAGAGTGTGGCATCCTTCGTGCATATAAATTCTCTGATTCCTCCTCCAGTGCCTTTTAAAGGGCAGATGCCATTTCTGTGGATAACAGCCTGTTGTCCTACCCCAACCCCAGGAGTGGGACTGGGGTGTTGTTAACGGGGGAATAAACACATTTAGTTGTCTTTTTCCACATTCACCTATTTCCCAGTGTTTCTCCTTTGCTGAATTCCTAACTGAGCCATGCAAAGTGAAGTGTTCTCTGCTCCTTCCCCACAGTCTCCGATGGGCGGAAAACTAGGAAATCTAGGCTAAGCCTCACGTAAGCTCTTCTTTATTCCCTTTTTTTCCCTTTTTTTTGATGAATGGGACCAACAGGGAGTATGTAGCAGAGGATAGATCTATAACCTACTTTACTTTCATCTGTGGTAGCAGGACCCTTAACTCAGAAAAAAAAAAAAGAAGGATTTATACCTGGATTTTTCCCCCCAGGGCTATAAATAAGCTGAATATATTATTACTTAAAGTAGTGGCAGAGCAGTGGTAAATAAGCAGCTCACCTTGTCCCAAAGCTGGGAATCTGGGAAGCCTGCAGTGTTACTTAGGAGAGGTGTGTTTTGGTTTGTGTCATGGAGAAATGGCTCTGGAGAGGGCAAGGAGTTGGTGCCTGGGGAGGTGTCAGCCAGGAGAGCTGGACCAGCACCTCTGAGCATCATCACACCCCAGAGCATGAGCAGCACAGGTCAGACCAGCCCCACAGCCTCTCTCCTGTGAGAGATATGGGGAGCAGCAGGGCACAGGCCTGACAGGCTTTCCCCCATCTCTGTTTATTCATTATGCTCTAATGTGTGGAATAAAATACCTTGACAATTCATGTATTTGTTATGGTCTCTCCAGGGCCTGGATTTTAAGAATTGAATGCAGACATGGGTGTTTTCTTCTAAATGAACACCCAAACTTCTTGCACAAACTGATTTCAGAGTGGCACAAGCATCTGAAGAGACATAAGGATCTGTTTTCATGGCATATCCTAATCCCTTTTCCTGCACTTCTGTGCCCAGCGGATGGAGAACAGGACAAGAGATCAGGAGCTCTGTGTTATTTGCTCAGTTATTAGGGTAGTTTTTGCAACACCCTTTTGCCTCTAAATCCCCTGGTGTGTCCAGTGAAATAATGCTGGTTACCTAGCTGAAGGACTAACTGTTATCCTTAGGATGGCCCTTAGTGACTCTGTATCAATGCAAATCAGTTTTGCTTCCATTGCATGGAAAACAGAAGTTTCAGGACCCCCAAGCAAGCACAGATGATTCCCAAGAGCAGAGGTGGAAAATTTCTGTTCCTCTTGATGGGATGTAAAACCAGTGCAGAGCAGCTTCATTCTAGTGACTGCTTTTCCCTTGGTTTGGTTTTTCTTTCCTTCAGGAAAGCCAGAGCAGGGAGTCAGCACAGGCACACAAAGGACAGAGGAGCTCTGTGTGTTTGTCCAAAGTTCTCCCATGTTAGTTTCCTGTCTGCAGCAAACACGACTGACATCTCATTGTTCATTAGGCACGAGAGAGGCACAGAAGGAAAAACATCAGAGCTCTGAGAGAAGCTGCTGAGCATCCCAGTGTGCATTTCCCTAGGGAAGCTGAACCAGCAGGTACTCTCTGAGGAGCAGAGTCTCTGTGGGGCCCTTTCCAGTTGGGCTTCTGGCAGGTACAGGGAAGTTTTTCTTTGAAACTTCTTGCTGGGTGAGTTTGTGTCATGTCACACAGAGCAGCTGTGGCTGCTCCATCCCTGGAGTGTTCCAGGTTGGATGGGGCTGGAGCAGCCTGGGCTGGGGGAGGTGTCCCTGCCCAGGGCAGGGTGGGATGGGATGAGCTTTAACATCTCTTCCAACCCAAACCACTCTGTGATTCTGTTTCACAGTACTTGAGGTCTGAATTTGCATTCAGTTCACTGCACACAGTCAGAAGGTGCAGCAGAGCATGAGCCAGTGGGGAAAACATGAGGCATCTGCAATGTTAATGCTCAGACATGACATGAGAGAGGACTGAGCAGCATCTCCTGTGCCAGTAGAAGTGCTGCTCTCTGCCTATTGCAGCGTCATCTGTGCTGGAGGAAAGCGTGTGAATAACACAATTTTTTCTGCTAGGAAATGATAAGAAACTTGTGAGAGTGAAATAACCCCATTTGAGTCAACCCAAGGGGAAATGTCTACCCAGATTTCACAGATTAAAGTAATAAAATTTGCAGAGTCCTCAGCATTTTGTCTCAGGCAAAGGAGCTGCTTCAAAACAAATGTTTGAAATATCTCCTACAGATAGAAGGCAAACAGGCAGCTCTTGTGAAATGGGACATGAAGTCAGGGAGGAGGTTTTTCCTCTCTTTTTTGGTAACATCATAAGAAAGAGTAGTTTGATTATGGAAGAGAACAGTAGGTGTCTTGCAGGTATTGCTGAGACCTCATGTTTCCCCTGTGAGATGAGGGGTACGAAGGAAGGCAAAAAACCTTGAGGTTGATTTGTTGTCATCATGAAGGATCAAATCCCAGTGAGGTGCTGAGGATGCAGAGGAGGAACAGGAGATGTCCTGGTGAGGACAAGCAGCTCGTGCTTGGTGTGATGGAGGCAGGAGAAGGCAGTGCATGGTGCAAGGACCTGTGACACCCACAGCTGTGGAATTGGTAACACTCATGGAAAAGCCATGGCATCTTTGGGATGCAAGGCAAAAGCCTGAGGAGGAATTTGAGCCATGTGGGGAGACACATCAGTGTGTCTGGGACAGATGGTGGTCAGAAAGACTTGGGAAGATTCAAACAGGCTCAACATGAGAACCCACACAGAGATGTCCAAGGCCAAGACGATACACAGGTCAGAGATGGAAAGGTGCACAGGCAGTGCCTTAATGCCCAGAGTAATAAATTCCAAGGAGAAACATTGCCCAGCAGGGAGGCAGAGGGAGGGAATGGCAAACTTACCTCTAAAACTCATTTTTCCAGCGAAGTCAAAATCCCAGTGAAATTTCTGTTCTAAAGGTCAAATTAGAAAGCTTTCATCCTCAGACTTGTAAACTATTTCTCAAATCAGTGAGTCTCAAAATTATTCATTAGATCACCAGCTCTTAAACTAGAATTCTATTAAGCTCTGGATCAAAGGGGTTTTATTCCAAACTGTGGAGTCTTGACACAACAGCGAGGACATGAGCTGGAGAACTTAATCTCTGCGTACTGGTGAAAGGACTGACATAAAACCTGCTCTTAAAAAGGCAGGCACAGCTTTTATGGAGACAGTGTTGGAGCCATAAATATCAGGAGGCAAATCTTGTGGAGCAAAAAGCTTTAATGCTGTTGTGGGTGTCAGTGATCAGTTAAAGTGCTCTCAGCCTGCCTTGCTGGAGACAGGCCATGATTTCTTCAAACCAGTGGCCTCTAACGTGTGAAATTGATTGAGAAGCACTGGAATTCCCTCTTCAAGGCCTGTTTTATAGGCCAAATTAGCATAGTTTACAGTCTGCAGGCAGTGAAGTCGTATTATTCTGTGGCAGCCATGCAAATATCTTCTGTCTCCATCTGCTTGTGTGTTTTGTCCAGGTTATGGAAGTGTGAGCTGCTGTGTGTGGGGAGTTACACAAATGTGATGGAAACCAGTTGGAAGAGGCATGCAAGCTCTCTCCTGGTGGGAAGTTCTTTAGTCAGGCTGAACTAGGATGATTTGGCCAATCCTGCTGGTCAGGTTTTTTTGCTCAATGAAATGTCATTGCCAATCTCTTTGGATTCCCATGGGATAAGTCATGTGGTTTTTAATAAAAAATATAATCCCATTGACTTTGATTCAAGGGCTGGATGTGACCTTAAACATCACTCTGAATTTTAGATTGCTGGGATTAGCTTAAATTATAGAAGGGTATGAGAAGGCAAAGCCCATAGTGATCTGCAAATCTCTTTAAGTCATGCCTGAAAATTGGCTTTGGGTGTCTCGGCTGTGCCTGGGACCTAAGGGGATTGCACATTTCTCAGAGAGAAAAGGTAATTACACCTTACCTAGATCATTACTTCCCCTCTATGGCTGCTTGAAAGCTCATTTAACATACCTAATAAAGGTGTTTTGTCCACTACAGAACACCCAGAAGTGCCAGTGAACAAGTTTTAGCTTTCTGATTTGTCAATTCTTATCAAATTCACTTTTAACCATTCAGTTTTCTTGTATCCAAAGCACAACCAAGTCTCAGGGGTGAAATGCCAATCCCAACATAGATAGGGGCTAAAAGAACTCTTTAAGGGCTGATTTGCTGATCATCTAACTGAAGTGTTAGTATCCTAAGCAGAGAGCTGGTTTCAGCCCAGCTGGAGTGGTGCTAAGCTTGGAGTGCCCAGTGCCAGTGACTCCCAGAGACTCCCCAGTGATGTGCAGGTATCACCAAACCCTTTGCCCTTCCTGTGCTGCTCCTCTGCCTCCAGACCCATAGAACCTGGCTAATATATGAGGCTCATTGAGCCCCTCACTCCAGAGGGATGACGAGCCAGGGGAAGGTACAGACAGACATGCAGATCCAGGGATTGTGCTTTGGAGGCTCTTTGCTATCAGCATCCACTCAGCACAGCAATATCACTGATGTGTTATCAAATTGGCTTCACAGAGGTCTCTGGAGATACACTTCTAAGTAAAACACAGCAGCATAAAAGCCACTAACATTTTTATTTCTCTGAGCCTGAATATTTGTCATGTTTTTGTTTGGAAACTTAAGCTTCAGCGATGCCTAAAGAAGTGATTGATGTGTGTATGTTTTTGTGGGAAGGAAGGAGAAAGAGAAATAGTTTCGTATCAGTTAAACGAGAATAATAGGTGAAAATAGCACTGACACTGCTTTTCTAATCAGCAGGCAAAATCCCTTAACTGTAATGAGCAGGGGCTCACTAATGGGCTGTGCTGTGACAGTGCCACTCAGGGCAGTGGGCAGCAGTGTTGGCTTTCCACATGGCACAGCCACACAAATTGGCTTCCACAGGACACACAGACACCTGTCACCACCAATTCGCATCATTTCCTCCTCATGTCATCTCCTCCAATGCATTTTTGGTGGGTTTTCCTAGTTCTGAAACAGCCCTTTGCATAGCTGGTGTCTCCTAATTCCAGAACCAGCATAATTACAAAGCAGTTTGGATTTTAGCAATAGGCACTTTGGCGAGCATCGAAGCAAGCCATGGAAAGCTTCCCCTGGCAGGCAAAGGGCAGCAAAACACAGCTTAGCTTTGATCACAAACTGGGGTCTGTGTCAAAGCAGCAGTGGCCTGAGACTCGTCCCCCCAGGGAGGTCTCGTGCCCCCGTTGGGTTTCCACGACACAACGAGTGCAGCTCCTCAGTTCCTGCCACACACAGCCAATAATGGGAACCAAGAGGCCTCATGTGCCTGCTCTGCTTGGGTGGATGTCTCACCAGGGGGACAGCAGTGGAGCTGTAGGTGAGGAGGGATATAAGGACAGAAAATCACACTGCTCCTGCCAGTGGCAGGGTGAGCTGGGGTCATCTTGTTTGCTTGTTCATCTCTGGATGTCACCAGTCAAGTATTTCCTTAAAACTTTGATTTCCAGTTCTTGCCTAGTGGTCACTTAGCGAAAGAAATACCAAATTTCAGAAAGCACACTGCTTAGTGGTCACTTAGCAAAAGAAATACCAAATTTCAGAAAGCACAAACCCCAGTAGGCCCTAAGAAAGGATAAAAGGTCACAGCTCTTTTGTTCTGCTTATAAGTGAATCTTCTTTGCTCTAAGGACTGATTTTCTTACACAAAGCTTAGGGAAACTTTTCATCACTTCAGCCAAAGTTGGCTAATTGTTCCTGTGAAAAGCCATATGGTTTTGATTAAAATTTCCCAGTGCCATTTACTGAGACAACCTACCCAGGCTTAAGGGGCTTTGCATCACTTCAGGTTGCTTAAGCTTTTATTGAACCTCATTTGAGACTTCAGGAGGTCATTGAGTGCAACACCCTCCCCAGGCTGAAAGGCTGGTGGGTTGGCAGCTGCTGCAGCACTCCTGGGCCTTGGGACATTTGGGGGGAATGAGCATCTGTTCCACTTCAGTTGTGGAACTAAGTTGTGCCACTAAACGTTCAGGCAGAGTTTTAATGGGGACGACAGAAAACTCTGCTAATGGCAGAAGAGACATCCGAGTGCCTGTTTGGGGGAGGTGTTGGGAGGTGTATTGCACCCCAGTGCATTGCAGCACCAGATGTCAGGGGGGTGCAAACATTGGCTGATTGAGCCTCTTTGGAGAGACAGAGTTGAGGAACTCATCCTTGGAGATGTGCAGACTTTGTCACTGAGAGCTGAAGTGACTTTCTCAAAGTCACAGAGTCACATTTAAATACATCCAACTTAGATAATACCTGCAGCTTGGTACTTACCTGGGTCTGTTAAATCTGGTTTAGAACTGATGCTGTGGGGAAGTTTTCCATGGAATCCTCTCAGTCATTAAACAAGGTATGAGTAACTCTTACAATAACCTTCCTGCATTGCTCTTACACCTCCCTGTTGTGTTCTCCTCTTTGCACTGAAATCACTGCTAGTTGCATCCTCCTGTGGCTCCTGGAGCTCACACAGGATTTCCCTGGAGTCACTGGATTGGGAATGTGTGCTCCCAAGAAGTGTTGGCAGGACATTGAGCTCTGGAATTGGAAGTGTTAGTATTTTCATCCTCAGTGCTTTCTCTTAATTGATGGTTTTGTGGGTTTGTTTGTTGGGTTTGGTTAAATTGGAAGTGTTAGTATTTTCGTCCTCAGTGCTTTCTCTTAATTGATGGGTTTGTGGGTTTGTTTGTTGGGTTTGGTTTTTTTCTTGGCAAATAAGAACAAAAATCCTCATATATTAGCCAGGTGCTATGGGTCTGGGGGCAAAGTGGAACCTAGTGCAGTCATCAGGGCAAACAAACACAGCCAAAGCATTCACACTGTAGTTCATTCTGTAGCTCTGAGGGTTGTTTTTTCTTCTTTTGCTGTCCCATTGATTTTGAATGTCAGAAATCAGTGCATAATATCTTACCTGCTATCCTGGGAGGGGGACAGAGGCACTAGACAGCGTTTCCCTTGGAGGAACACAATGAACATGGGGAAGGGAGTGTTTGAGTGCTGCTTTGGCATGAAAGCATTGGGAGGGGATGGTTGTCAGTGAGGGGGTTTGGGGTTTGTCCAGCTCTGTCCTCCGAGCGT
>NW_008671228.1:11259-12607 GCF_000695815.1 Acanthisitta chloris
CTGCTCCCATCCGTGCTGAATTTGGTAGGAAGGGTTTTGTCCTCTTTGCAGAATGGGAAGGCAGAGGAGAACCTCTGCAAGCAGCTCATCACTCCCCTGTGCACTTCACAGCCCTTCAACACTGAGACTGCTCCTGGTGTCCTGGGGCAGGTTGAGAGGTGTTTGCATGGAGCTCCTTACCAAGACAAGCTTAATGACCTTATTGCTAATTCAAGCTGCTGTTCAGGTGCTGCAGAAGCAAATCTGTGGCTCTCAGATGCACAAGCAGGATGAGGCTGATGGCTTGGATGAGACATTAGCCTTTCTCACTGTTCCCTTGCCTTGTCCCTTTGCTGGGAGCCAGACCCAAAGCAGATGCATGAGCATTCTCAGAACTGACAGCTGGCTTTCCACGCCTGATGCTTTGCACTCTGCTGATGAATTCTCTGCTTTATTTGCTGCCTCCAGTTGATTTTGACCATTCTTCCATCATTTCCTAGTTGCTCATCCAAGCAGAGATTTCTTTTCCTAGTAGCAATCCTTTTCTTGTCAATATTGATGGAGGAATTGTTCCCTAATACCACATGTATCCTCCAGGCATTATTTTGGTTTCAGGCTATTATTCCTCCTGCAGTTGTCCTCAGAGAGGCTGAGATCCAGTCTTGTGCCTGTATGCAGTCAGAATGCATTAGAATCCATGCACTGGCAGGTGCCAGAGGAATGTTTTAGTGGTTCCTGTAAAGTGCAAAAAAAACTCTGTAAATATAATAGAATTTAGGAGTGAAAAACTGTATCTCTCTATTTTAGATATCTATTCTAGAGGTATTTTATATATCTATTTTCATTGATAATGGGGTTTATTCTGTTTTCCTTCTGGGTCAAAAAAAGAAAAAAGACAAAGAAAATCACAAAGCAAAGTTAGAGACTCACATTGTTACTTGAGACTGGGAAACTCCAAGGTTTGGACTAGTTTTGTTCTCAGAGAGAACTCATTGCAGTGCAGCAGGTTCTGTAAATCCTCTCCATTTTTATCCACTGAAATGCAAATGAGAAGGCTGAAATAACATCAGAATAAGAACTCAGGAATGATGTAGTGTACAGGATAAGGCTCTGGCAGAACAGTGCTGGAAATCTGATGCTCTGGGAAAGAATGGTTACTCACTACGTCTCCTGTAGTTTCCCTTTCGCCTAAGTTTTGTTTTGAATTTGACTTTGGCAGGAGAAATCCATAAAGGATTTCTCCCAAAAAGGGGAAAAAAGCACTGACACCTTCTGTTTGATTTAGATATTTATTTCTATGAGGAGAAAACATTTCCAAGAGGGACAAAAACTCAAGGCTTAATTTTTCATCCTTGTAACCTTCTAACCA
>NW_008671228.1:12636-16580 GCF_000695815.1 Acanthisitta chloris
TCTCTGGTTCTGGCTGCACTGACAACAGGTTTGGAGTGGCCAAAGCAGAGCTCAAGAACAAGACACAACTGCTGACTGAAGTGCAGGGGCTGTCAGAGACACAAAGCTGCCAAAGTGTTCCATGTCTTGTGCTCCTGAGCAGCAGCTGCTGGTGCTGGTCCCTGCCTGGTGCCACTGCTTGGCTCAGTCCCCTCTCACCTCACACCCAGCTCCTTGAAGTCAGTGTGCGAGGAGAGGACAGAGGGTTGTATTTTTGCAGAGTGTGAGCCCTGAGGAGAGGGAAGGAGAGAGGTGGAAGGAGGGATTTAATTGCATTAAACACTGTGGCTACCAAGCAGCTGTTCCACGAGGCTTAGGAAGGGTCTGCACACATGGGCTGCCAGGGCACCAGCAGCAAGGCTCCGGGAGGAAACAGAGTGGGTTATAGTGTAACTGGTTGGTTAAGGACTCAATCTTCATTAATTCATGAAACAAACCTCTACAGCACTACAGGTGCTGGAGTTTCCTCTAGGTGTGTCTTCTGCTGTGGGTAAACAGCACCTTTTCCTCCTCCTCAGCCCGTGGAGGCATTTACTGATCCTTCTGATGCTCCTCAGCCTCCCACATTGCACCAGGTCCCACCAGCCCACCCTCCAAGCTGATGTTTGCTTTGTTTCTAACATCCTAATGAACCTTTTGTGCTTCTCACGGGGAGAGCCATTCACCACCCTTTAACTGAGCTCATTCTCTCCTGGCAGACCTTGAGAACTTCAAAACCAGAACGAGAAGCACAGTGTCCGTGCGCCAGGGCCAGGGCATGGTGCTGCTGTGTGGACCACCACCCCATTCTGGAGGTAAAGCACTTTTCCTTCTCTTGATCTCAGCATTTGGCAGCAATTTGTGAGGTTTTCATTCCTAGGGAATGTTCCAGGATGTTTAAAGTGGGCACCCTAAAGGAGAGGGCTGGGGCAGTGCCAGCATGTCTGGATGGGTCGTGCTGGGTGGTCCTGTTGACTGGGAGAGTTCCAGTTGGGTGTAAATGCAGAGAAAGAGCATTTTATTGCATGCAAGTGTACACTTCAGAGATGAACTGATGGAAACTAGAACAATGTGTGCATGTAAGTAAGACATGGCCAAGATCTTGTGCAACCTATAGAAGCTTTTCTGTATGTGGCTTTGGGTGAGTCTCCTACTAAAAGGTTGAAGATCAATGACTACTGAGCTGCTTTTGTGCACCATCATTATAATCTCTTCTTTTCAAACTCCTTGGCACTGTTTCTTGTCCCCTGGACACTCAGGATCCAGGGAGAAATGTTTAGAAAACACAAAGCAATGCATTCACTTCAGCACAAACTGATTTCACATGTGCCAGGCCAGTGTTTGTGGGTGACTCCTGAACATGTGTGTCCTCATTCACAGGGCTAAAGTGTTAAAGGGGAGTCAGTGCCCATCAGCTCCTGCTGGATGCTGTCTCAGGCCTGGCTGGTGTGTGCCTGACTCAGTGCTGCTGTGCCACTGAGCACCAGGATCAGCAACCAGCTGTCTTGGCTGGCTCCTCTGTCAGAACCAGGGGTCATCTTCCAGGGATCCCTGGCCCTTTTAAAGCAATTTGTGCTCCTGCTTTGAAACCTGTCCGTGCTCATCAGCTGGATGGAAATTGCCTGGTGGACCTGTTAGGCTGTGCTTATTGCTCAGATAGGAGGAGACAGAGGCTTAAGCAGCTCCTTCACTCCCATCTGACCAGCTGCAAACACCTACCCGTGGAATTTGTTCAGCTGAGAGCCTTTTCCAGCTAGCAGAACAAAACCCACCAGCACCACCCACTCCTGGGGGCATCGATGGCCACGTCCCATTCCTCCCTGGGCAGGGAGGCTGCTGTCTCCTAGAGGGACACAGGGATTGCATCAACAACAAGGCAGGAATCAGACACATTTGTCTTTGTCTCCTCAGCAAAGCCTCATTCTCAGATTGCTGAGAGTTTTCTGTTGTGCCACAAGAAATCTTTGCAGCGTGAGCACCTCGTGTGCAGCCCTGGCAGCTGCTGCTGCTGCTGGAAGCAGTGAGAAGGCAACTGTTGTTCAGGTGATTCAGGAGAAGGTTTTGGCCTGGGTTTATTTGCTGATGACATGCATAAAAATTCCAGAAAGGTGCTGGTGTCCTGTCCAGTTTGGATGCAGCATGTGGGAAAGAGCATCTTGTGCTGGCAGGAGGTGAGTGCATTTCTGGTGCCCACAGAGGCTGAAAACTCGAGGGTAATTTTTTCTCGATCATCTGGGTGAGAGATGACTTCCCACATGACCACCATCCATGACCTGCTCTACTGCAGCTAGAAAATTAGCTTAATTGTAGCCAGAGCCACAATTAGTCTCAACTGATGCTGTGACAGCTTTGTAACTGAGCTGGGCTGGAGCTGCTCCAGTGGCTGTTTGCTGGTTCACATAGAAGGTGTTTAATGGGAAGCCGAAATGGGTTCAGTTAGTTGAGACCAAGCCCCTTGTTCTGCAGGAGTTAATCTGCTCTGTGGCAATATTTTCCTTCACTTTTCCTCCCTGCTAAGGTTGGAAACAAAGATGAGTTGTAAGAGTCTCAACTGCAGAGTTAATGCTTTGGGGTCACCGCGTTCCCCTCCGTGCACATCTCCGCGGCAATCGAAGCTCTTTGCTCTGCAGCACTCACTGCACAATTCCCACAGCCTTCTCCTGTTCCAGCTCAGGGCACGGGGAGGCTCAGAGGAGGATATTGGGTGTCACTGGAAGGAGCTGCTCATCGGAAAACCACCGTGTTCCATGGGCAGGCTCATCCCCAGGGGCCCCTGCAGTGTTTGCAAAGCAGAGCTGTACAGATCAGTTCCTTCCAGTCCCCCAATAGAACATTGCAAGTGTTTAATGTTGTAGTGCAACAGGAAAAAAACATTCAGCTGAGGAGTGAAAAATAATCCAGTGGCATTAAGAGAGAGAAAATGCAGTTACTTAGTTTGGAATTTGAGTAGGGCAGTGAATCTGACTTCATCATCCTTGCAAGAAGTGACATTAATGACCGATGCTGAAGTGTAGGACTGGCTGGGGAGAAAAAAAATGCACTTTTTGGTCATTATTCTTTTTTACTTTAGGTTCTCATCTGCATTGAAAATGAAACCTTAAAAAAAAAGTAATTTAAGATGCTAAACTATTCAGTCTGAGAATTGGTGTTGCTTTGATGCTGAGGGTGTTCACTGGAATAGCAGAAGCCTGGAAGAAATATCCCAGCAAGGTGCTGAGCACAGAGCTGAGGATATCAATGCTCTCAGGCACATGGTGTGGTTGTTGGGGATGTCCTGAGCAGGGCCAAGGGTTGGACTCGATGATCCTAGAGGGAATGGCCTTGAGCTGAGCCAGGGCAGAGTCAAATTGGATGTTAGGAAAATGTTTTCCTTGTTGTTGTGTTGAGGCCCTGGGATATTGCCCAGGGAGGTGGTGCAGTCACCATCCCTGGAGGTGTTTCAGAGGTGTCTGATGTGGTGCTGGAGGATATGGGTTGGGGTTCAGGGGTTACAGCAGTGACAGGTTAATGGTTGGACTCAATGACCTTAGAGGTCTCCTCCAGCCTTGATGGTTCTGTGATTGTCTTGATCTAAAAAATTCTGGATTTTACTAATTAGGATGTCAGTCTCCATCCAGACCTTTAACCTTTCAACTGAAGTTCACCAGAATACTTCGCTACTTAGGAATCTCCATTTTTAAGGAGCTGGCAGCTAAAACTGGAGCTCTGTTGGCCTACTAACATTAGTTGTTGAGGGTTTCTTCTTTTTTCTTCTTAATGATGCCCAATAAAGAGCTTCCTACTGCTCAATGTTACAAGAAATTCATCCTGAAAATTAGCCCAAATGATTAACAGCTATTTTCAGCCTCATCAAACAGGCTGTGTGCAGCTTGCACATAACAATTTGGGCATGGATTGTCCCAGTTTTTGCCCCGATATGAGCTGGA
>NW_008671228.1:16616-21696 GCF_000695815.1 Acanthisitta chloris
GGGGGTGAGTTCCTGGCAGGGAGTTGCTGTTTGCCAGGTCAGTGTGTTGTGGGTACCAGTTGTGGAGCAGCACAGTGCTGTGAGGGCCTCCTCTGATGAAGTGCCTGCTGAGTGCTGGAGGTTGGGAAAATAAATGTTCATCTGGAGCTCTGGAGGTTGCTGTGCTGAAAACCAGAATAAATGCAAATCAAACATTTGCTTCTCTCGTATTTTCTGCTCTTGCAGCAGTAGATGCCTAAACCCCCGAGGCCAATCCTGCTGGATTTATGACACCTTGTCTGCTACAAGTTTCAATTCCTTTCCTTGCCTTTTTTTTTTTTTTTTTGCCTTCTCCATTCCTTCCCTTACCTGCACTAAAGGACTAGTAGGAACCTGCCTGGGTTGTTAGCATTTTGCTGAGATAATTACCCTGTGCATGAAGGGTTTTCCCTCATTATTTCCACTGCTGCTTTAATCAAAAGCCTAATGATGGTTGTGTGTCAACCATTCTACCTGTGAAGCTCTACAAAAGAAATAACCTAAGAGTAAACATTGCTATGGGAACATAACACTGGGGGCTGAGTAGCAGCGTGATGAACAGCTGGAGGGATTCCAGTGGACAAGAGTAAACAGGGGAAATGCTGAAAGGCTGAGTGTAGCTGGAACTTGGCTTTGGTTTTGTTGTGGTACACAAGGGGCCTCAGCACTGGGCTCTGCTGCACATTAACTGGGCAGTGCCCAGAGACTGAGTCACAGTGTGGGTTTGGACATGGGAGGAACATCAAAAAGCTTCCATGACTTGCTGGATAAAGCTCATTAAGGTATCTCAGCATGTCTGAGCTCTAGAATTTGACACCACAAACCAATGCTCTACTGCTTTATATTTTCAAAGCCCTGATCAACCACAGCATAGTGGAAGAAGAATCCCCTGCCTTGGCCATCTGCAAGAGCTGCAGGACTAACCAATTAGAATCAACCAAACCAGAAAAAAGCCCAACCAAAACAGCCTTTGATTTGTGCAAAGTGTTTAATTCCATTGTATTTTTAAGCCTTTTTAGTGCATTTAGGTATATTTAGAAACCATGAAGCATTTCAAAATGTAGAATAAGGTTTTCAAGTTAAGCTGTTGGTGCAAATATTTTCCCTTTGAGAGGAGCTTTGCAGGGGGAAACAGGTTACCTTTTCTTGTTTGCTCTTTTCAGTGTTGTTAAACAAATTTGGCAAGATACATTTCTTGCTGAGATAAACTTAATTGAAACAAACAAACACAAAGCTCCCAAACCCAAAGCAAACACTCTCTTGTGTTTCTCAGAGCTCTGAATCCAAGTTGTGTTCCAAAGGGGCTATGCCTGGCAAGTATTTGGAGGTCACTGTCCTTTTAACTTTGTCTCTAAATTTTAAGACCCGAATATTCCTTTGTGCCAAACAGTTGATTCCATTTCAGTGTGGGAGCTGAGTCATTTTGCTGCCACTTGCACTAGATTCATTTGATAGCAGGGCAGGGTTAGTTAATATTTTAACAACTCCAGGTTTCAAATCCCTTCTAACAGCCCTGGCATTTCGTTGGGAGTCTGGAGACTGAGAAAATACAGTCCTGGAAAGGGTTTTGTGCCCCTTGACAGGCTGGCAGCATCCCATGCTCACACAGAGCACAGAGGCTGTAAATCCTCTCCCCTCCCTTCTTTGGGAAGATAAATGAACTTGTCTTTTAGGGCTTCTTTCTCTCCCCCTCCTGTGAATTTCTCTTTAGAATGATCTTTAGTTCATCTTTAGAAAGATCTATACAACATGTTCTCATGACATTTGCCTTCCTGCTCTCATGGGAAAACCCTATGGAGATGGAGATTTGCAAGTGCTGTGAGAAATGGTGAATGTACAGAGAGAACTGGTGAAAATGAGCTCTCAATTACTTGATTGTTTAGATTTTGTGTTCCCTTTGCACTCCCTAGAGGTATGTCCTGTTCGAGGTCTCTCTGTCCTGAGCTCATACCACCACTCACCACATCTGTAGCATATTATTCTCACTCCTAATTTATCTCAGTAATCTGTGCAGGAAATAAATCAGCTAGTGGCTTTGTTTAGCTAACAGATTGCTTAGCAATGCAGATGGAAACCTGCTGACATTTCTACAGGACATGTCCTCTCCTCCCCACTTGCTAAAGGCCTCTAACAAAGTTCCTGGTGACCCTGGAATTGAACCTCCTCAACATGAGTTCTAGTTCTGAACCTCAGTTCCCTGGACATCTTGTCCCTCTGCTCCTTGCTGCACAGTCATAGAATCATAGAGCCATCAAGGCTGGAGGAGACCTCTAGTTCCAGTCATTACAGGAACCACTAAACCCTAAACCAGATCCTCCAGCACCACATCAGACACCTCTGAAACACCTCCAGGGATGGTGACTGCACCACCTCCCTGGGCAATATCCCAGTGCTGAACACCCAACAGGGAAAACATTTCTCCTCACACCCAATCTGACTCTGCCCTGGCTCAGCTCAAGGCCATTCCCTCTCTCCTCTCCCTCAGCCCTGGCAGGACACACATCCCACACCTCTCCAGCCCTGGCAGGAGTTGCAGAGAGCCAGGAGGTCACCCCTGAGCCTCTTCTCCAGGCTGACCAACCCAACTCCCTCAGCCCTTCCTGTGCCTCTGGGAGCTGTTTCCTTGAGTGATCACAGGCAGGATCCAAAGGAAACTCAGTTTTCTGTCTCTGCAGTGCCCATGCTCTCAATGCACTTGGAAGATTCCTAAGAGGAGGAGATTCATTAAAGCTCTGCTGTGCCCATAATTCTTTCCTATCTGATGCCATCACTCCTGTTGGAAGCACAGCCATGGATTCTGTGTCTGTGAGCTGAAATGTTGACAGAGAATTATTCTCACATCTTGCCACATAATGGATGTGTTCAGGTTTTCTCATTCTCTCCTGCCTGTTTTTTTCCCCTCCTGGTATCTAGGAGAACTTTTAGTTCTGTTGCACAGCTTAATCAAGTAGAACTAACTAAATTTTAGCATTTGACAGAAGAGATGGCAATTCTGATTCCATCTCAATCTCAGCCTTTCATGCTGGATGGTAGGTAGTGAAGTGTGGACACCAGACATGTTTTCAGCAAGCACTTCACTGATTGCAGTGGTGCTCAGCACCTCTGGGCCCTGCAGGGAAATGATTAGTGTGTGCTTCCCTCTCTGGTCACTTGTTCACTCCTTTTAGTCTAACTTTTTTAAAGGGCTGATGGACACTTCATGGGAGGGAACAGTGCAGCTGTTGGGGCTGGAAGTGTGGCTGATGGTCTCAAGTGTGATGAATGGTTTGAGGGGTTTGGCTTGGAAAGAATGTGGTGCACAAATCCTGTCTTGTGTTCTCTGTGTTCATCCAGCCCCACAGTGCAAGGAGGAGGGGGAGAAAACCTGGGCAAACTACGTGCAGATGGCAATTATCATGGCTTTTTTATGCCATCAGAGCATCAACATATTGGGCTTTCACCCCCTGAGCAGCACTGCTTGGCAGGGAGCGTGTTGGAACAGATCTTCCTCCTGTTGCTGTCAAGTATTTGTGGCCCTTTCCTCCCCACCCTGAAGTGCCAACCGTAGCTGTTTCTCTGTCTGCTCTGAAAACTTTCACACTGCCTTTGCTTGTGTCACTTATGAAGAATTAATACATGATTAATAAATGATTAGAGCTGTTGTTGGAACAACAGGAACAAATCTCTGTAATCTTCTCCACTGGAGACCTTACAAAGCAAAGTTTGTGTTAGAACTTTGGAAACAGCCTTGAAAGAGGCAAGAGAAAGGAAAGCAGTGACTCTAGAAGCAGCCAAAGTGGCCAAGGACTTCTCCCTCTCCAAGCAGAGCATCACTTCACTGTGCCCAGGCAGCACAGCCTGTCCTGCCAGCTCAGCACCATTGGTGCTGCTGCATCTCGTGGTTCTGCTGCAGGAGCAGTTCAGGGTGGCTTTGGGCAGGAGCCCTGAAGCACATCTTTCCCTCGGTGTTAAATCAGTCTTGGTCTCAGGTCTGTTATTTGTGGTGAGTTTCAGAGTGGTAGAATCACAGAATATCCTGGGTTGGAAGGGACCCACAAGGACCAAGCCCAGCCCCTAGCTGGACTGATTGCCATTAATGTCAACACTTCAGAGGAATGGGAAGTTGAATCCTACCAGTTCTGTTCCCTTCCTTATTTGTCAGGCTGAGAAAGCTTCTCCTGCTGCATTTCTTACATAGCAGGAAACCTGGAGCATCTTATGTCCCCACTCCTCTTCCCTGCAGTCACCTTAATACCCAGCCTTTATTTCCTGCTGTTTCTGTCGGTGTGGTGTGCCCAGAGCTGTTTAGGAATGTGCCTCCACACAATCTGTATGCCCAGGACAGGGCAGGTCCCTCTTTCCAAGCAGATTGCCAAAGGGCTGAACTACCTCTGCCTTCTCCTTACTGAGGGGCTGATAGTTTCTCTCTCCTGTCTTAATGTCTTTGTAAACCTTTGCTGCTTGGTCAGATTTGGTTCCAATTAGTGAAAAGCTAATTCAGACAGGAGTATCTCACAGATGGGTGGGCACCATGGCTGTAAAAGTTCCATTTCTCTAGGAAACTAAGCAAAAAATCTGCGAAGCTGGTTGTGAGTTGGTTCAACCATTTGTCAGAGCTGCAAGGTCACTGAGCAGCCTGTCATGGGTCACTCCAGGGGCTGGAGTGGAAATAGGAGCAGGTAAACTGTCCCTTGGGGCTGGGAAAGGCAAAGAAGAAAGAGGCAGGGAAATGTTTTGCACTGGAGTTGGTCAGTGATGCTTTTGATGTGTTTGAGTGTAGCAGTGGGGTCGGTTGGGCAGACCTGCAGCACCAGGAGGTTCTCTGGATCGTGGGACAGGAGTTAAACCATGTGATGCTTGGATGCTGAGGAGAGCAAACAGTGTAGCATCAAAAGTTATCTGAATCTGTTATCAATTTTTGCTCTGAAGAGAGGACATGTCCCCATAGAACAGTCAAATTCCCATGTCCAGAGGAGGAAGTGTCAACATTTTACAACTGTTTTCCAGAGCTGTTGAGCTCAAAAAGCCTCTGAGTGACTTATCCCAGGCCAAGAACCAGAAAATAACTCCCCCAGAGCTGCCA
>NW_008671228.1:21753-35373 GCF_000695815.1 Acanthisitta chloris
GGGGCATGGGGGATGCTCCTGGAAGTTGGATCTAAGCAGCCTGGCAGAAATTCTGCCTGAGAGCCCCAAATTCACTCCGGGTGTCTCCTTCCCTGGCAGCATTGCAGGGGAGTCAGACGTGGGACTTCTGGGGCAGCTGCAGGAGATGTAATTCGTCTGTGTCTGGTTCCACGTGATGAAGATTATTACAGTTCAGCAAAAAATAGATTTCATTAAACTTAAAATCAGGCCCACGAAGCTCTCATTTAAATAAAAAGTGATTGAGAGTTGTAACTTCCATTTAAAGTGCATCTCCCATCATTTATTTTTCATGCTGTGCCACAGTCACTGTTTAAATTATTAAAAGCAAGGAAGTAAAAAAGCTTCTCAGGAGATAGAAATGGATTAGATTAAAATTAATCTGACATAATCCTTTCTCTAAAACTGCTGATTCAGTTTGTGCACAAGTTTATCAACATATTTGAGGATAAGGGATGAGGATAAATTCCCCTCTAATTTGGGAGTGCTTTGGCTCAGTGTTTCTGACAGCACAGAGGACATGTGGAGCTGTTTTAATGGAGAGATTTATGCAGTCACAAATATTTCTAATAGCACAAATGCCAAGATCATTATGCATCTACACTAATTTAAGCACCTGAGTTGGTGGATGAATTTGGAGCTGCAAACTATGGTCACAGGCAGGAACAGACATGGGCACAGGTGCTTAGGCCAATTTTTCCACTGGGATATGGAATTTATCCCCCAGTGCTGGCACCAGCACCTCCCACTGCATGCTGATGCTGCTCCAGGCAGGGCAGGGTGTCTGGGGTGTAACACAGAGAACTGGAAGGGAAGGGGCTCAGCTCTCCAGTAAAGACCTTGGAAACAGCAAAATAATAAGGAACACGACGTTAATGGATTTTTTTATTTGTCCGTGACAGCTCGTGACATCTTTAAGAGGAAATCATGTGTGAGCTGCTCATGTGGTTTATTCCCCTGTTCAGTTGCAGTCAGCTCTAAATGAAGATTGAAATGGGATTGGAAGGGGTAGAGCCAGCAGGGTTTGGCTAAAGAGGAGTGAGATCTGGTGCCTGGCAGGGTGCAGTCAATAGCATTTATTGGCAGTGTTAGACCATCTCGTGCTCTCTGTGAAAGCAGCTGGAGATCAGAGCACAGCTCCCAGGCTCTGCAGAGCCCACCCCACTGCCCCTGGGAGCAGCCAGGGATGTCAGCTGCCTGCAGGGCACAACAAGTGCTGCTGGCACAAACACAGCACTGATGGAGCTCCACGTCTGCTAGCAAATGTGGCTTTCCAGAGCCCTGGATGTACAGACTGCTTGGTTCACATCAGCAGTCCTGGCTGCCTGAGCCCTCCTTCCTATGGGGGGATGTTTTGCTGCTGGAAAATACACAGAGGTGCTGGTTTGGGCATTTGCTGCTGCCTCATACATATGGAATGTCTGAATCTGCATCTGATGCTGTGTAAATGATATGATAAATGTGCACCCATGATGATGTTTTCAGCTGGTAGATATGAAAACACTGTTTAGCTATCAAAACACTCTTTAGCTAGCAAATATGTGAAGAGAATGTTTTACTCCTGTGTGCTACAGGCAAGTGCCACACCATCTCCCAGCAGTGCCCTGAAGGACAAACACCCCATGCTGCCTGGGCTGATAGTTCAGCTTGGCAGTTGATCATAAAATTAGTTCACTGCAGTAAGAAAATTATCTGCAACCAATTTTTGGGGTTTTTTTTCTTCTAAAAACAGGTCTGATCTAATCTCTTCCAGCTCCAGTAAGAGGCTGATCAAAGGTAGTGAAAGCTGGTATTAAAGGATTAGCTGGGTCACATTGAAATGTGTTTTAAAACAAGCCCAGGGACCTTTAGCTTTACTCAAGCAAGTGCACACAGAAAAAGATTTTTAGGCTAACTCTCTCTGACTTTAAACAGAAAATAAACGGATGGATTAAATCTGTGAGCCCTTCCTTCAGGTGATGTGTGTAGCACTGTGTGTAGAACAAGCCTGGGGAGCATCAGCAGCGATTGAACCTCACAGTGAAATGCAGGGCAGGATTGACCCTCGATGTAAGCAGCACTTGGGCACCTGCTTACAGTGCATTTCTCTGCTCTGAGGTTTGATTAGCAGCCTCAGCCCAGCCCCTTTTATCTGCCTTTCTGGCCAGTCTCTCCCCTCTCTCTCTATCCCTGTGCTGCTCACACTCTCTGCCCTGGAGCTGCTTTGTCTCTGGCTGTCAGCAGAAACAAGTGTTTCTTTGGGAGGATGTTGATGCCACTCTGGACCATATCAAGCTATTATTCCTTTTCTTTTTACTGGAATTTCCCCACTGAAATGAACTTTCCAAGAGAGAGTATGATACAGATCTATAGATCCATGCACTGCTCAGTGGGAAAAGCTGTGGAATCATCTAGGCTTGAGCTGGTGCCACAGGAGACCCAGGATGCATCTCCTGGCTTCCAGGAGTAGGAAGGTGTTGTGGGGTTCGTAGGACTATAGGTTGTAGGACATATATAACTGTTCTACCACTCCTGAGTTCTTTCTGACTTGCTCTTGTTTAAGGTTGGTTTGATGTAGTTCCATGGCAGGTTACATTCCATGCTCATAAAACTTTCCTGAGATCTAGTTTCTTCCCAAACCTGCCAGGCTGCCTGCTGGCTCTGTGGGGGTGGCAGGTTCTCTGCTGCCCATCAGATGGTGTAGAAATAGGTTTGTGTCTTCAACTGTAGTAAATACAACGGCACAGAACTCCGTCTCATAATGTTTTCTATCGAGTCAGAGATAAAACTGCTGCTGATTTTTCTCCCTGAGGGAGCTGGAGGTTACAATTCCATCCCAGTCCCCATGGCACGGGGCAGGAGTCGTCGCCGTGGTGGTGCCATCGACTGGGGCTGCAGGCTGCTTGGGGGAGATAAGCCAGGTCAGCTCTGTCCAGCCATCAAATATTTAGCTCTACAGAGATCCACAGAGTGGAGATGCAGCAGATACAGGTGATTATTGATTAGGCTTCAGGTGCTGCAGACTCCTGCCCTTTTAATTACCTCCAGGTGAAGCTGTACAAACCAGGCAGGTACAGGGCTGAGGGGCTGGGAAGCAACCCCAGCCCAGCAAATTGCTCTGAGGGTGAGTCTGCCACAGATCTTGGCCGATTTGGACATTTTTCTTGTTCTTACACACTTGTGGCAGCACATTTCTCTGTGTGCAAACTGTGCTGAGTAACTGAGTAGCAATATGAGATCTAAAGCTGTTAGAGAGTGTCCAAAGGAGACACCGAAGATGGTGAAGGGCCCTGAGGGGAAGCCACGTGAGGAGAGGCTGAGGCACTTGGTGTGTTCAGCTGGAGAGGAGACTGAGGGGAGAACTCATGGCTGGAAAGGAAAGAAGAGCAAAGGAAGCAGAGGGTCAGCTCTGATCTCTGGCAACTGGTGACAAGACCTGAGGGAATGATCTCAAGTTGTGTCAGGGGAGGTTTGGGATGGATATCAGGACAAGGTTGTTCCCCCAGAGGTGTTTGGGCACTGAACAGCTCCCAGGGCAGTGTCACAGCCCCAAGGTGACAGAGCTCAGGAGTGTTTGGCCAATGTTCTGAGGCACAGGGTGTGATTCTCAGGGATGTCTTGTGCTGGGCAAGAGTTGGACTAGATTCTCCTCAAGGGTCCCTTCCAGCTCTGGTGATTCTGTGATTCTGTGAACTGTGTTGTCAGGTTTAGCATAGCTGAGGGTTCATCCAAACATGTATTATTAACCTTAGATGAATCTTGTTCATTATTTATCAATCTTTTTCTTGCACTCGAGGCCCAGAAGCTGTGGTGTGGTGTGGTGTGAGGCAGCTCTATCACTTTGTGGTGGAGACAGCAGAGCATGGAGCCAAGGGGAGAATTACTGGGTGATTCTTGTCTCCAGGTTGATTCCTTTAACTTATTCTGCAGTTATTTAAGACTAGAAGATAAAAAATTGATCCAGTGTGCTAGCAAGGCAATGAAATGGTCTATAGGCCCAGAAAAATACGTGCAGGGCATGATTCATAAAGCTTTGCTATTAAAATAAAGCCATGAAAGAGAAAAATGGTCAAACCCTCCCCAAACTGCAGTGCAGTTGCCAGCAGACAACTGGTGTGTGTGAGAGGAGCCTCGAGGGGTTGGGTAGGGTCATGTGCATGGTGCATTGTGCCAGGGATTTGTCTTTCCCTGATAATCCTCTTTTCCCTTTCCCCAGTGCACTCTCAGGCAGTGTTTGGTGGCACTTTGAGCCTCCTGTGAGGCTCATGTTATGTGATTCGAGGGGTTATGGATGTTGTTTGCTTAATCAAATCCCAGGGAGACTTGAAATGATGAATTTCCCCTACAAGCAGTTGGCAAAATGTAGTAAGTGAGATGAGAATAGAGAATGAGTTCACAGGACACTCATCAGATAATCAGTTGCAGTTTAGCACTGCCCAAATTTGCTGTAAGCATCAAAACCTCCTGTTAGTGCCACTTAAGAGAAGTCTGAACACCAAGGAGTGGAAGCAATCAGAGCAGAGAAAGACAAGTCTGCAAATTATCCACCCAAAATCAGCATTTTCAGAAGTTTATGCAGCACTGCCATTGGCAGAGGTGTCACCCACTCAAGCCCATCCCAGGGAGGTGACAGTGGTGGCATCAGCAGGGTGTTGCAGCTTGTGCCAGAGTTTGGACCATGCTCAGGTACTGCCAGGGTGAAGTCTTGCAGGTGACTGAGGTGATGGCCAGGGCCTGCCCTCACTCCCTTCAGGGCAGCCTAGTCCCAACTGGCCCTTGAGGACATGGTTTGAGGGTGAACAGAGTGGTGCTGGGCTCAAAATCAGGTACTGCTGCAATTATAGTTTGGGTTGTTTGAGGCAGTTTAAAAGGAGGATTTTCTTAATTTCAGGATTTTCTCTTGCCATGTGTAATGAAACCTAATTTTTGTGCATCACAATTTGCTGCAAATCTTCTGTTTCCCACTGAAATTAGCTCCTGCCTGTCCAACCTGAGAGTGACACAGTAGGTGATAACATAGGAATTATAGGACTCATTAAAGATTGGATTCATCTCTGTAACTTTCAGTAAAGCCTCTAAAGAAATAATAGTGTATTGTGCCCACAGTGCTCTTATTAAAAATGATAAACGATCCCCATTTTTTGGCCACCTCTCATTTCCAAACTTCATTCTTCTCCTCAGCTTTATGGTTACCATAATCTTGATGTTTTAATAGCTTTTCCCATAATAGCCACAGAGACCTTTTTAAGTGGCAGCTTTGACTTTATAGAAGAGGTTTGAAAGAAAAAGAATCAAGAGTTTCTTGTACTTAAAAGCAAAGACAAAGCAGAGACAAAACATAGGCAAGTCCCAAGACAGGTGACCAGAGAACATTAGTTTGGCAAACCTTATGGGCTACTTAAAATAATTACTCATAGCAGAACTTCTGTGCAGCTTTCACTAACCTTTTTTTTGCCACTTGCTATAATTCAGAGAAAGTTTGAAATCTGAAGTGTGTTTAGTTTTGTTTCTTGTCTTTCGCAGAGAGTTCTGGGGTAGCTCAGGGGAGACTCAGGTTTTAATCAAGTTTATCATCAAATGCTTTAGAAAAGTGATGAGATCTGAAGGTGATGAGGAAAAATGGACCCAGGAGAGCTGTGGGGTTTGCCAAAATTCTCTGCATCTCTCCTTTTCTAGGTTTCTCTGCTCAGAACTTTTCTTCTTAGGGGGAAAAAAAAAAGAGTTTGTCTACACTCTGATGATAAACATGAAAGGCAGATCTTAAACATCCTAAATCTGTGTTCAAATGCCTTGAATATTTCATTTTTAATTGCTGAAGTTGGTGGCAGCTGCTCTAAGTTTTGCTAAGCCATGCCATTTAGTGATGTAACAGTGGCAGAGGGTTCCAGTTTTAACTCTTCATTGATGTTCATCGATCCACCTGAAGATCAGAGGTAACCTGAGCATCAGGGTCACAGCAGTGCATGGGGGAGCAACTGGTGTGAGAGTGTCTGAAGAGCACGAAAAGAGGCAAGAAAAAGGATTCTGCCTTCTTTCCTTTTGGTCTTGCTGCCACACATGCTTAAGTCAGACAAGTTTTGCAATAGCACCGTGAGTAGCAGGCTGTCAGGGGAGGTTTACTCCAGGCTGCTGCTGCCTGATGTTGCGTGGAGGAGTGTTGGAGGAGTGTAGCCTGCCTGTCACGTCCTGCTGGGCATGTTCTGCTGCCAGTCACTAGCCCAGAGACATAAATATTAATGGTAAGTGTTGTGTGTTGTCTGTGTGTGGCTGAGCTGCTCCTGAAAGCCTCTGCTGAGAGGAGGTGAATGTCCTGCTGTGTGCATGGACCTCCTGCCCCGTGGCTGGGCTGGGGTGGTTCACAGCTCTGTGGGTTTGTGCCTGTTATTCCCAACACCCATTTTGGCCAAGGTCACATCAAGCTTGGTCCATCACAGCTGTCACTGCTCTTCATGAGCCCAAATTTTCCACAGGCTCCTTTGCAAGGTGTCACAGAATCACGGAACATTCAGAGTTGGAAGGGAACCAACCCTTGGCCCTGCACAGGACAGCCCTAAGGATCACACCATGTCCTGTGTTAACATCACCATGTGAGTGATCTGAACTAGTTTAGGACAGTCACCCCATCCCTGTTGTCTTGGCAGAGCAAACAAGGAGCAGCTTGTGGCCTTGTGGGCAGAGCCTGCATTCTTCTGGCCAAAAGAAATCCACTTCCCTTCTCCCAGCACGTGCTTATGGTGTATTCCAAGGACCCAAGTGTGTGTCCCTTACCTTCAGCAAGGATTTTTGTAGCTGAAAAAGGCTCTTTGTGTAGTCTGTGGAGCAAGAAAGGTTTGAGGGTTGAATGTCTTCCATCTGGTGATGGTTCAAATCCAGGGTGTTTAGAGCATCGGTACCAAGTGTATGAGTAACTTCTCCATCCTCTTGTCCTTGCTGATAATCATTACAGAAGGGAAGATTTGCCACCCAAAAAATCTTCACCTCATGTGGCTCTGTCATGGAAATCCAGGGCCACCTGGGTCTTGGCAGCGGATGTCCAGTGGTGCTCAGCACCTGGTCTGGCTTTGCAGCTCGTGGGGTTTCTCCTTTGCTTTAAAACCAGCACATGTAGGTCAGAAATGAGAGACCTACTTGAACGTGCTTTAAAGGGCAAATTAAAAGCGTGGTAAATTTGGCAAAAATTGCGTGCAAAGGGCCCCAAATTAGAAAGGAGAAGTTTGTAATAGAATCCTCAATGAATTAGAGTCTAATGTGTAATTAGAGAACCACAAATTGCCTGTTGCTGCTTGTTCTTTGCTGAAAGACTCTGCGTGGGAAACTCTGGTAGATGTTTCCATCACCAGGAGCCACCTCAGGCTGTATTCAGTGTCTGTTTGCACAGTGGTTACAAATTGCCGATGGGATGTGAACTGCCTATCACTTCCTGAGCAATTAGAAAGTGAAACCTTATCAAAAGAAATCAGTCAGGTTTGAAAAGCCATAAATATTGCACCAGGATCTCTGAGGAAATCAAAGGCAGTTTGATAGAGTATTTATTTACATGTTGCTACACAGGCAGATGCACTCAGAGATGCTCAGTCTGTGCTGTTCCTGTGCTCTGTGTTCTCTGAGGGACAGAACTGGCCAGTTCTGTGAGCATTGGAGAACAGCAATGGGCTGCTCCTCACTGCGAGTTCTGTGCATTTTGGGGCAGTTGTGTCTCTCTGGGTGCTGATTGACTGTAATGAAGGGAAGGCAGAGCTGCAACTTCTCACCTTGACTATATTCCTCAGTGTTTTGTAGTCAGATTAATAAAGTCTGAAGGTGGTTTGGAGGAGATTTTGATCTCTGCCCTGTAGAAACAGGTCTCCTTTAGTTCCCCCTGTGCTGGGTTCCTGTTTGGAGGGATACATCTCCTCAGCATTTGTTCCTCTCTTTGATCACACCTCCCTCCCATCCCACAGCTTTACCCTGTGACCTTCTTCCTCGGGGTTTCCAACCTGGCACTCAGCTGAAATGACACAATTATTCAAGACTTTTAACTAAGGCAGAGGCTAGGAAAAGCTCCTACAACGATGATGGGATTGGAAAGCCTGTCTTGAAAATGACAGCAGAAGGGCTCTTGATGGCTCTCACCAGCAAAGAGGCAAGAACTCTCTAAGCCAAAAGGGATCATTAGCCAGGAGCACATAGCTATAGACTAGCAATGAAAATGTTTAACCTGCAAATGAGAGGGTTCTTAGCAACTCAAGCAACACTGACTTGCACAGACGAGTAGGAGCCAAAAGCCTTGTGATTCTTGGGTATAATTATGGATGGGACCACATGAACTCCTGGGATTGCATAGAGGGGACAGGGACTGATCCAGAGAGACCCTCCCAGCTCTGTTTTCCTGTGGCCAGTTCACCACTCAACAGTCAAAGCAAAACGTTGCACTGCAGAGCTCAGGGAGGCTGTGCTGGGAACCTGCTGTGTGGAGACCACTTGACTCCAGACACCTCTGAGCATCCCAGGGCAGCAATGTTTGTTTGTGCCTAGTGCTGGCTGCTTCTGGAGGAGGGAGATAATTGTGCACCGAGAGTAAATTTAAAACAACAACCTCAGCTACTTGCAGGAAATAATAAGCTGGCTAAGAAGTGGTACCTTGTTTGCTCTGAGTATCCTCTTGACATCAGCATGAGGTTCCTTCTAATGAGATGCAGATGTGTAAATATGATGATTAAATATTCCCACGTAAGCATAATTAGCATATCTTCCTCAAAGTCTAAGCAGGCACTGTAGAATGCTGCTGTTGGAAGTGAATAAACAAATAAAGCCAACAATCTGCATTCAGCCTCTTACACGTGTCGACCGTGGAACATCAGGGCAGAGTTTATTTTCCAAAGTACCTGATGGTGGTTGAGGTCAATTACAGTTATGAGTCATTAGAGCATTAAACTAAGAAGACCCTTTTAAATATAATTAGTGTTCCCTTAGAAAACTGCAGCAATCTTGTATCCACTTCAGTTCTTCGAGCAGTTTCAGTGTGTTTGGGCGTTTGACTGGGGCAGATATCAGAGGGTTAGATTGCATTGACCTCACTCACAAACTCCTCAGCTGCCTGTGGCATCCCTCTCACTGCTGCTTCCACTGCTCAACACCTTCCAAAGATGCCTTATAAAACACACAGCACTTTCTAATTAGTCAGAGAGAAGATTACAGCTGCTTAGTTCAGTGTTGGTTTTTGCTGATTCAGAAATTCCCAAGGAATAAAATGGACAGTGAGTGATAACATGGATCAGTGGATCCTGCTCCCAACTGTCTTTGAAGGGAAAAGGAATTAATAAGGAAGAATGAAAGAAAACCCATGAGTCAGGCTGAAATGTCCATGACAAAGAGGTGAGATCCTTGTGAAATATATTCTGGAAGGACTTGAAGGAGCAGCAAGAATGAAGGAGCAGCAATATTAGATGCAGGCTCAGAAGTGTCACAGTTGGGAATTGCCCTTTGTAGCCACACAGATCATTTCATGGGCTGTCATATATCCCATTTCCCTAACCAGAGGGGTTGCCTTGTGCTTCCAGAGCTCACCTACGCGTGGATCTTCAACGAGTACCCGACCTTCGTGCACCAGGACAGCCGGCGCTTCGTGTCGCAGGAGACGGGCAACCTCTACATCGCCAAGGTGGAGGCGTCTGACGTGGGCAACTACACCTGTGTGGTGACCAACACCGTGACCAACAGCAGGGTCCTGGGCCCCCCCACCCCCCTCATCCTCAGGAATGACGGTACGACTCGGATCAGGGCTGGGCTTGGAGGCTTCGGGTTGTGTTTTTTGATGGGATGTCACCCAGAAGTTAAGAAATGGCCTGAAATATTCATATTGGAGTAGAGAGATTTTCCCCTTCACAGAGGTTCAGTGAGGGTGGAGAGCTCTGCTCCAGCAGAGATGAGATCTCCAGCACTGGAGCAGGTTGCCCAGAGAGGTTGTGGATTCTCCCTCACTGGAGGTGTCCAAGAGCCATCTGGACACAACCCTGAGCCATGTGCTCTGGGATGGTCCTGCCTGGGCAGGAGATGCAACCAGATGACCCACTCTGGGCCCTTCCAGCCTAACTGGTTCTGTGGCTCTGACTCTGTGATTCTGGCTGGGGTTCCAAGTCATGGGCAGTGGTGGGATTTAGGGATGCTGTGTCCAAGGTTGCTCTCCCACCACTGCAACAGCTCTCAGTGCCAGGCAATAATTATAAGAGAAAAACCTGGTGGGAACTGGCCAAAGACAGGAAACAAAATAGGTTTTTGAGTCTGGATATATCCTAGTTTTGCTCATTTTATGCAGCCCAAAAGTGAACAAAAAGCACTTTGTTGTTTCAGTAACTGTTAGCTCAGGCTGTATTTCCCAGCAGAATTCAGGCTATTTTTAGGAGTCTGTGGAATAATACAAAAAAGCAAGAAGAAAGCAAAAGAGGATTTCTAAATTTACACAGACAATTGATTTGTATCGTCGTCATTTTTGAGGAGATAAGAAAGAGAAATTTGCATGTTAATTTCCAAGTGAAATTAATTAAAATGTGTCTGTTGAAAGGATAACACTTAGGACATTTGTTCCAGAAATAGAAATGTATTTTTAGCAGCTTCTTCCAGAAGAAGATCCATTGTCACCTGGTGGTATTTGTCAAAATGCTTATAAAATAGTTTGTTGCTTCCAGCTCCTGCTCTTCCCTGTCCCCATCTCTTGACATGGTTCCTGTGGATGGGGAGTGGGTCAGCACTGCTGGTGTGCCAC
The DNA here is from genome assembly GCF_000695815.1 of Acanthisitta chloris. Classification (NCBI taxonomy): domain Eukaryota; kingdom Metazoa; phylum Chordata; class Aves; order Passeriformes; family Acanthisittidae; genus Acanthisitta; species Acanthisitta chloris. The sequence goes on from NW_008671228.1 coordinate 32,492, forward strand.
AGTTGGGGTGAAGGTGGCTGTTTTTCCAGCTCCAGCACAGGGTGCCCAGAGCAGCTGTGGCTGCTCCATCCCTGGAGTGTTCCAGGCCAGGCTGGATGGGGCTGGAGCAGCCTGGGCTGGGGGAAGGTGTCCCTGCCCAGGGCAGGGGTGGCACTGGATGATCCCTGAGGTCTCTCACAACCCAAACCAGTCTGGGATTCTATGAGTCGTTTATCCCACTCAGGATCCCTGTGGGGCTGGTGCTGGGTGATCACACAGGGCCTGGCCAGGGGCACATTGCTCCTCCACACACTCCCCTGTATGTACAGGGACCAGCTGCCTTCCTGAGGTAACTCCCAGGAATGTTCCCCAGTTCCTTTGAAGTGCATTCTGCTGCTTATTAAAGGTATGAGACTCTAATTGGACCTCTGAGGGGCTGGGGAGGACACTCCCAAGGTAAGTAAGAAAGGTGTTGTTGACTCCACAGAGCTGAGGATGGCTCTGTGTGAAAGGCAAACATGAGCTAAAGGTGGATTTTCAAATAGGATTCTGCTAGGGTTACAGGCAAACTTCATTTAAATAATCAGCAATTTCTGTCTTTGTTCTCAAAAATCATTTTATTTTCATTTTTTAAATCAGTGATTTTTAGCTTCATTTAAAACAAGATTTCATTCCCTGTAGAGTAACCCTATAAAATCCGAGTATAACACACTAACACACTTGAAAAGAGAAATTAGCTGTTGCTCCACAAGTGTGAACAGAAGTGAGTAGAAAGTGAGGCACATTGTTTCCCCCACCAAACGTGCCTGGCTCATCTGTTGTATTCATATCTGGTGTGTCCAGTACATCTCAATATCTGTGACTTGCTATTTGCTGTACAGCCCTCCATCATTAAATTAGAAGGCTTGGAGGCTCCTCATCAACTATTAATGTTCCAGTTCCATTTAATTTCAATTAGGGAGTTAAGTGGGAAAAGAATCATAATGTAATAACCTCAGCCCATTGATTGCCATGTGCTGAGCTGCTCCTCAGCTCAGTGCTGAGGGAGCTGAGGGGTTCTGGGCCTGACAGGGAGCAATTCCTGCCCAAAAAGACTTAAATACACTATCGTGTAAGTGCAGCAGTGCCCAAAGTGCACATTTATGGTTAGGGACCTGACCTGATGGAGTGTGCACCCATGTTCCAGCACAGGTCTGCAGGAATGACAAGCAGCTCCCCCTTTCACTTCACTTTCACTGTAAGTGCTGGTGTAGAGCAGGACAAAGGTAAATGATCTTATGGCTTCCTACATTTCCCAAGGTACTGAGGTTTGGGTCTGGCTTGGCTCCTGAGGGATGGGAGTTAGCCCTGACTAACTGTGGGTACCTCCCACTGCACAGAAAGGGCTCTCTGAGCTACTTTCATTTTGTAAAATACAATAAATAGCTAAATACATATGACACTGAAGAATGAGAATGATCCTAAAACCTGAAATAAGGTGTCACTAGGGTTGGAGCACTTAGTGCAGCTCAGAAGTAAAAGGATTTAGGTTTGCAGCCAGACAAGCCTTCTGGTACCACTCTGAGGGATTTGGGCTGGAGACAGAGGAGGAAAGGCAGCAAACCTGGTGTTTCTGCACCTTTTCCTCCTCTGGAATTGGGATCTGAGGTGCTATTTCCACTGCAGCACCTTTGGGACCCTCTGGGCCAGCCCAGCCCAGAGCCTGCTGGGAGCATCCAGGTGTTGGGAGCTGCTGCTCCTGCAGTACTTCACTTCTTCCCTTGAAAATGTGCTTCAGAATTAAAACAGTAATACTAGGAAAGAACTGGAATAGTCCTGGAATGAAATTACCAGCAGCAGCTGTATGGGCCAATTAAACCCTAACATTTCACAGGTGTTGTCAGAAAATGCATGTCATCTCCTCAGACAAATTATCTTCCTTCTGAATTCCTGGGACTTTCATCCAAAAGCACATTTTTAAGCCTTGAAATTGGAAGAAAGATACAAAAGCCTCTGAAATGCAAACACATGGAGCATCTGATGTGCTGTGACACTGGAAATGTTCTCCAAGCTACAAACCTGGTGTCTATTTTAGTCCTTTATTTCCTCCTCCATCCCTGCCACCTGCACAGCTCAGTCAGATGTTAGATCAGCCAGGAACAGCAGGAAAAATAAGGATTGTCTGCATGGAAATGGGCTTGGATGGAGGTATGTCAACTGCACTGATGTTTCTCTATGAAGTGGAGACAGCAGGACTCACATCATACCTATATATATATATATATATGTGTCTGTAGGTAGGTTATCATTGCAGTGGAGCCTTGTGATTTTTCCAGCCATGAGTCCTGATTTTCAGGCTGTTGCAGTTTGCAGTGAGGCTGTAAGAGCTGCAGGACCATGGGCAGTGGTGGCTGAAGCCAATGTCCCACAGCCCCAGGTGACCTTCCCATCCCAGTATGGGTGTTAGAGCTCTCCAGTCCCAGCCCAAGGCAGAGAAAGGGAAACAATAAAAGGAATGAGTGAAGAGCAGGGGAAAGAAAAGGCATTTTTCCTGCCTCCTGCTCTGTCAGGTGAATAATGTATTAACAATACATCCTGCCTTAATTTCCTAAATAGCTCATTAATGTCACACAATACTTCACAGCCTGATTTGCCAAAGGGACGAGTTCCTGCGTCAGCAGTGGAGGAGGTGGAGAAGAAAGGACCATTCTCATGGGTTTTGCTTGTGGAAGTTGAGTTTGTAGCTGCCTGTTGGTGGGCAGGTCCCTCCTTGGGTCAGATCTCTCTCTCCTGTGGTGCCTGCGAGAGGTTCTGGGGGAGCTGCAGCTCTGCTGTGCCCTGGGCTGTGTGGGACAGGTGGTGATTGGTGGCACAGGCATTGAGGGGACCTCAGGCATCGTGAGCAGGAGGGTGGAGATTATCTG
>NW_008671228.1:35426-37078 GCF_000695815.1 Acanthisitta chloris
AACCAGTCTGGGATTCTTCTTCCTAATATCTAATCTGAATTTCCCTCTTTCACTTCATCCCTATTACTCCGTGTCCTGTCCCTGCAGCTCCTAACACAGATCCCTCTGCAGCTTCCCTGGAGCCCCTTCAGCTCCTGCAGGTGCTCTGAGCTCTCCACACAACCTTCTCTTCTGCAAGCTGGACAGCCCCAACTCCCTCAGCCTGTGCTCACAGGGAAGGTGTAATGAATGTAATCCTCACACTGAGCAGTTTCAGCTTTATAACTCTGACAAATTAACAAAAAACAGGGTTTTCTTGGATGCTGTGTGAAAAGCAGAGGACAGAGAGCAGCAGCCCCAAATGCTGCTGTGGATTGCTGCTGTCTCATCTGAGTGTCCCTCACGCTGTCTCGTTCCTGTGGTTGTGGGATTCATCTGGTCTGACCCAGGCTTGGCCCACGTCCAGGCAGCTCCACACTGCTGAGGCTGGAACTGCAATCATCAATTAGCTGATAATCACTATTGGTGGAATTCTCTGTGCTGGGTTTAAGACAGTACAGTGAGTGGAAACGTGGCCATTTATCATGAGGGTAATGGCCTTTTTATGGGCACAAATTTTTAAACACAATTTCATAAAGAGGCTGCCACGCTCCAGGATTTACTGGGGCAGTAAAAGCAAAGATATTACCCAAAGAGTCTGTGATCTCTGCACATGGAAATCCTCAGAGTTAACAGAAGCTTCTATTAGCTCCAATGCTTTTAAAACTTTTTCCTGATGGCTGTTTGTTCCACGTTGCATTTTCCAGAAGGTACTGAACCTCCCTTGTTATTGCCTCCTGTACTTCCCAAGTTACCTGCAAAACCTCTGACTATTCTAAAGCCAAAAGTAAAGAGCCATGAAGAATGTTCATCTTTGGCAGATGGTGTGAGCTCTGGCTGGGACTCTGCTCTGGCAGGAAATGGGACAGGAGCCCACACTCCATGGCTGTTAGGAACAGACCATGTTTAAACTGAATGGATTAATTGGGCAAGTAATGATGTATGGAAGAGCTCTGTGCTAGCACGGGAACACTTGTGAATTTATTGCAGGAATCCAACCAAGCCTTAGCATCTTTTTTATGTTCACAGGGGTGATGGGAGAGTATGAGCCGAAAATAGAAGTGCAGTTCCCAGAAACTGTTCCATCTGCAAAAGGAACAACGGTGAAACTGGAGTGCTTTGCCTTGGGGAAGTAAGTTGTGATCCATGATTGTTTTTCCTTCAGCTTCTCACTCTCCTAGTGCTCTATTGTAGTTTGCAGCATTCCTAATGAGTCACTTATCTCAGCAGGAGATACTTATTGCCACTGTTCATACCAGGCAGAGGACCTGGGGGCTCAGGGCTTGGCTCACCAAAAATAGAAGCTCTCAAGGAAGAGAGGAGATGTAATTTATTCTAATGTATTAAAAATGTACTTATGTATTCTTATGTAAAGTTGTGTTTGTGCAGCTCCTGGTTTTGAGGTCCCATGGAACACTCAAAATGAGTCTCTTGTTTATAGAATAAACATTGGCAACACTTCCACAATGTTGGGACTCAGCATAGGAAAATGTAGGAAAATCAGCATAGAATGGTTTGGGTTGGAAGGACCTTAAAGCTCATCCCATCCCACCCTGCCCTGGGCAGGGACACCT
>NW_008671228.1:37112-51603 GCF_000695815.1 Acanthisitta chloris
GGACCCAGCCACAGCTGCTCTGGGCACCCTGTGCCAGAGCCTCTGCACCTCACATGGATGCATTGTCACAGCAGAACCCCAAGTTCAACTGTGTCAAAACAGCATTTTAATACTATGTCTCTCGCTTTAAGGCTCTGTGAGCAACACACACTGTTGGTAAATCTATGCATATTTATATTATATATAACCCACCCATAATAAAGTGGCTCCAGATCCTGTGCCAGAGGCTTCAGACTAACCATGTCTTCCTCATCCCCAGGCATGAGACAGTGTGAGTTGCTCAGGGAAGCTGCAGGAGCTGAAGGGGCTCCAGGGAAGCTGCAGAGAGGGACTCCGTGTTAGGTACTGCAATGATAGGACAAGGAGGAACCAGGAGAAATTTAAAGAGGGAAATTAGATTAGATATTAGGAAAAAGTTTTTCCCTGTGAGGGTGGTGAGACACTGGCACAGGACGGGAGGCAGCTCTGCTGGGAGGTGTCCCTGCCCAGGGCAGGGGCTGGGGCTGGAGGAGCTCTGAGCTCCATTCCAACTCCTGAACATACTACGAGACAAGAGCTTCTCAGGACCAAACCCATGGCTTTTTCTGCAACTCTTATTTTGCTTTATTTTCCTTATTTAGCCCAGTTCCTACCATCAGCTGGAGGAGAGCTGATGGGAAACAGATCCCCAGGAAAGCCAGGAGACACAGATCCAGTGGACTCCTTGAAATCCCAAATTTTCAGCAAGAAGACTCTGGACCCTATGAATGTGTAGCTGAAAACGTGAGAGGGAAGAACGTGGCACGAGGACAACTGACATTTTACGGTGAGCAGCCTGCCTGCTTCAGGGGCTTTATTGCCTCCAGTGCAATCTGCAGTAAATATTTTGTGAGGAGGTAATTTGGGGAGGACATTTTCAAAATGACTTTCTTTGCCAAACAGCACATCTCAAGAAGGCTGTAATTTGACATAAAACCTGTCTGGATGGTGCATATTAATCGAGAATCTGAGCAGTTGGAACGAAAAAACATTGCTGGAAGGACATTGGTGTGGTAAATGTGCCAAAAAAGGGTTTGTTTGCCTTCCTGTGGTTTGAGGGCAAGGCAGGTGCTGTGGGGGAGCACTGTGGGTACAGCTGGGGGTTTATTGGGTGTGAGTTGCCCCAGCTTGCAGGAATAAATTTAGTTGCTTAGAGCCGATTAAGGAAAGTGTTTTCAGGAGGGATCATTGGTTGCACTGTAGAGAGTTGAGATTTAACCTGTCAGAGCTGACAGAGCTTCCCACCCAAAGGCTTTCTCCACCTGCTCTTGTCCCACTGAAACCAGAGTCCTTGAGCCAGGCACAAAAAAACACATTTCAGCTTCACAGGACTCTGTGTGAATCGCAAGGTGCTTTAGTGGCTCTGATCCTGGTGCAAATGTCTGCCCATCCCACATTTCTGCTGGGAACAGCCCCATCTGCAAAGCAAATTTGATGCTTTGAGGGGGTGAAGCATGGAGAGCTCTGTCTGTCCTTAGTGTGGCTTTACCTGGCAGAGGTGAGTGAGAGGCACAAATGAACTCTTGGTGTGGTGCAGAGTTTCTGTGTGAGATGTTTTGAAGCTGCAGGTCACACATCTCCACCTAGGTGTGCAGACACCTCCTCACCATCAAAAAATCCTCCTTCTATTGCTCTGTTATCACCTTCAGGAGCACAACAGTGTTGTTCTTCACAGAGCATCTGGCCAGAAGTGCAGTGTGCTCTCCCCACATGCTCCTGAGGGCCCAACTCCTGTCAGCAGGGAGGGTTGGGTTGAACTCCAGACATGAGAAGAATGTTTTTGGATTTACAGTAACCTTCCCACAGAGAAAGAGTTTGGGAACTAACCCTCCTGGCAAAACTGGATTGAATTTGGTGAGTAAAGTGATTTAAAAAAAACACCAAAACAAACTGCACATGTAGAGATGTTTTCGAATTGGAGCTATTTCTAAGAGACATTTCATTTGGAAATCAGAACTTTGGGGCTTCTGTTTCAAATGAACATTTCTCCTTTGAAAAACTGAGCAAAATCTAAAATGAGAAAACATTAAAAAGGAGTGGAAGAGCAAGAACAAAGTGGAATCTTTCCTGTTGAGCAAAGAATCTGAGGTTGATGTGATCTGGGTTTAATTTTTTTAATTAAATGATTTAAAGATTCCTTTTCCTCTTCATCAAACAATTTGTGTTTCTCCTGATTTTTCCCATGTGGACACTAAATGAGAAGACTCATCACTTGCACAGTTTTGCTCAGCCCACAGCCAAACCTGCTTCCCTGCAGTAAGTGGAGCCTTTGGAGTCCTCCCACCACAGCATAGCTTAAGTGATCATCTCGTTACAGTAATGAATTTCCCAGCCTGGATCCCATCCTGGAGGGCTGTGGATCCTACACAAAAGCTGCCACTGTGGCTCGTGCTGGATTTCACACTCAAGGTGGCATTTCAGCAAGGAAGCTGAAGATGAGAGGGAAGAGGAGTGTCCTTCTCTCTCAGTAACACTGAGATCTCTCCATGTGCTCCATGTGAGCAGAGGAGTTCCTGATGGAGAGGTGTCAGGCTTGGCTGGTTGTAGGTTTGACAGATAATTGCCTAAAATATCATCCTTGTTGTTTGAGGACGATGATTTACTAGTTAAGTACTTAGCTTTAAGGGTAACTTATGCTTGGCAGCCAAACAGGTCCCTTAGAAACAACCCCAGACCTGCATTCTGTGCATTAGGCTCTGGAGTTTCATGTGGCAGCAAAATTCTTTGAGAGAAAGTCACTTCCTGTAAACTTTTTAGGTGAAAAAAAGAGAACATTTTCCCTAATAACTTTTCTTTTTAAAGCTGAGAAGTTTTGTTTTGTTACTGAACTACAGCTCTAATGTGGGCAGAGATTCCAGGTTGGTTTTGGTGGGTCAGGGCTCATGTCTGGAGAGGGGAACAGGCCAAAGGATGCTCAAAGAGGGTTTAGATGGGATACTGGGCAGGAATCCCTCCCTGTGAGGTGCTGAGGCTCTGGCACAGGGTGCCCAGAGCAGCTGTGGCTGCTCCATCCCTGGAGTGTTCCAGGTTGGATGGGGTTGGAGCAGCCTGGGCTGGTGGAAGGTGTGGGGTTGGAATGAGATGGTCTTTAAGGATCTTCCAAGCCAAACCATCTGTGATTCTATGCAATATGAGCTGTCAGATGTGTCACCTGCACAGTGACTGCTGTGCCCTGACGTGTGCCCTGCAGATCACATTGTGGCTCCTCCAAGCCCAGTTATCAGCCTGTTTGCATAGCAGAAGAGGAGAAGCAAAAGGAGTTCAAATCTGCTGCTGGCTGTAGATAACCACAGTGTTGTCAGCTCCTGTCTGTGCTCCTGGAAGCTGTCAGGGAAGGTTGACTTTCGCTGTATTTCATCCTTGTATCAGTGTTTATTTTCCCCTCTGTTAGCATATCAGTGACACTGGAGTTGTTTGACATTCTTGTTGCAGCAGAAAAGGTTAATTAAACTTGCAAGATCTGTTCTTCCTCCACTTTCTGCGCTTTGAGCCCCTGCAATAGGGTGTTTTATTGCTCTCCTCAAGCATTTGTTCTGAGTGCTCTCTGTCCCACTTGACAGACAGACCTTGATGATGGAAACATGCTCATGTTAATGCAATTACAGTGACTTACACCCCTTGCCTTGAGTGATGTGACTCTGAACGACACATCACTTGTTTCCTCATGTGTCCCTCGTTCTCTGCTATTCCTAACCAGGCACCACATCCTGAGAATCAGCAAATTAAGCAGCAAAGCCTCTTCTTTCCCACCTTTTAGCAGCCATAAATGCACGTCACGCTGCTTCCCTGGCTTTGCAGCTCGTTCCTGTGCCAGCTCCATCCCCATGGCCCAGGCAGGTGAGGTCCCTGACGTGCCCTGGAGCTGGCACAGCCACAGCACTGCTGGGCCACTGTGTCCCAGTCTGTCCCACTGCCTCTGTCCCAGTGCTGCTGCTCACCGAGCTCTGCAGCCAGGGCTCTCCACTCTGGCAGTGTGTGCTGCTCCACACCATTTGGGAAGAACTCCCATTGACCTGATTCTATTTTTAATCTACCTGCTCATAAATTTTCAATTTGATCACCCTCAGCCAGGCTAAGATTTATATCCTGAGCAAAAAGCAATGCCAACAATTATTTTTCTTGGCAGAAGTACAGTAAACAGATCACCTTAACCAGCTCATTTACAAAGAAATTGCCTTTTCCTTCATAAAAGCAGCATCAAGGAGATGCTTATTTAGTATTGACGTTGTTTCATTCATGTTGAGTTCAGATGCTCTCTCAGTCAGATCTTCCTTTGGCACAGTTGGACTCCAAAGGTTGTCCTGAGCGTAGGGCAAGAGGCAACAGGCAGATGCACAAGCTGCACAGGCTCATAAGATGTTGGTGTGGCTGCTCATCCTTGTGCTCAAAGCCTTTCCCATGGCAGGTAAGGCCTTATTGCCTCTCAGCCCCTGCTGGGGTTGGTCTTTTCTCCCAGGTGACGAGTGGTAGGACAAGAGGGAATGGCCTCAAGCTGAACCAGGGGAGGTTTAGGTTGGATATTAGGAAGAAGTTGTTTACTGAGAAGGTGCTGAGGCACAGCTGCCCAGGGCAGTGGTGTAGTCTCCACCCCTGGAGGGATTTGAAATCTGTGTAGATGTGGCACTTGAGGACACGGTTAGTGGTGACTTAGCAGTGTGAGGTTAATGGTTGGACTCAATCATCTTAAAGGTGTTTTCCAGCCTTTATGATGCTGCAGTTCCACTGATGTGCCTTGGGCAGGTTCTCCCTGCTGACCCTCACCAAAGGTCTCTGTACCACCACACTGATGTATTGGTCTCCTGCACTTTTTATAAGTATTTTTTCTTCTGATGCAAAGTATGAAATGAGATGATTTGTGACAGTGCTTAAACTTCTTGGGCTCTGCTTCCCTGTATTGACTCTGCCTGATGAGTCAGTGCAACACCTTGATTCCCTCACCCAACAAACTGCATAGTCTGAATGGCATTAAAAAGGAAAAAGAGCTGCTGGTTGAGGTGATCCAGGTATAAATATGTTCAGTGAGGCTGGGAGTGACAGCCCTAAGAGAGAAGGGCTGGGGACAGGCACCCCAGGACAGGCGGGCTGGCAGTGACAGCCCTAAGAGAGAAAGGCTGGGGACAGGCACCCCAGGACAGGCAGGGATGCTTGGGCTGGGGACAGGCACCCTGGGACAGGTGAGGGCTGAGGAGCTTCACCACCACCACCAGGAACATTTTCTGCCCCAGTTTTGACACAAAACATGCTGTTTGTCATTGCCTTTCCAGTCACATCAACACTAGAACACATCCAAGGACTGACCCAGCTCAGTTCCAGCTGACTCAGCATCACCTGTGTTGCTCCAGCCTGAGCTCATCCACTCCCTGCCCAGCACTTCACAAGGAGGAGGAAAAAGAGGCAGTTAAATGGTTTCCAAAAGTGCCAGAGCAGCAGCATCCACATTAGCAGACAGACAGACTTATTTGTCACTAATTACAGCTCTTTGCAGCGCTTTGTACGATATTCAGCAGCAGCCATTTAATTGCCTGGACTGCTTTTCAGATTAAATACTTCTCCAATCAAAGTCCCACCAGGAATTTGTGCAGCTCCTTAATTTTGCAGTGAATAGAGTCCCCCTTTCATCAGCAGGGCCTGTGTTTCAGTTGGGGGAGAGCTACTTTATGCCACTCTATGAAACAACCTCAATGTAAATCATATTATGCTCTTCATTATGGTTAGAGGTCTAAAAAGGAGATTTGCATAAGTGAAAATCAGGCAGTTGTGTGTCTCTACTCCATTTAGCTCCCTGATCCCAAATCTCTTGCTGAAAATTCAAAGCCACTTGAAATAGAATGAGACAAAAATACAAGAAAACTCACAGAAATAGGGCAAATATATATTCTTGTTAATTATCGTTTGCATAAGCCACTGGGAAAGCCTTTGCCCCCTGTTCCACAGGTACCTGTTAGTGAGCAGGGAGGAGGTTTGGGGTTTGATTTGCTGCCCAGGGGAACTCTGACGTCCACAACAGGTTCCTGCACAGAGAACACGTGTGTGTCTCCTCCATTTTTCCTTTTCCAAAGCATTGCTGGAAATCTGCTTACCTTGAAATCCAATTTTAGGAGATTCAGGAAAAGTGTCCAAATTATTATCATTGTGGCTTGGAAAAATAACTCTGCGGCAGGAGCAGCAACATCACAAATAGGTATGAGAAATGAAGTGTGAAGGCTTCTTGTAGAGCCTTACAACTCTGAGTAAAATAGTAGTAATACAGAGGAAAATAACTCAGTCCCTGAGGATTGGCCCCTGAGTAAAATAGTAGTAATACAGTGGAAAATAACTCAGTCCCTGAGGATTGGTCCTGATGGATGTGCCTGTGGTACCCACAGGCCTTTGATCCCCAGGTAACTGGGGAGAAAGTCAGGAATGATGCAGAATAGCTCTTGGAACAGGAGGCAAATGAGAGGTAGGTTAACTCCTTCAAATCTTCCTCTGTTTCTTTCCCTCTGCTGGTTAATGTTTTGGTCCCAGGCAGAACTGCCAGGCTGGATCATCGTGGTCAGAGGCAGAAAGGAGCCATCCTGCCCACCTGGCAGTGCCTGGTGATCTCTCCAGTGATGCACACGAAGCTTCAGGTGCAATGTTCAAGCAGATGACTTTGGTGGAGGCTTTGCACAGCTTTAAGCTGTATGGATTTCAAATAGTCCTTGATTGGCAGTAGAGGTCAGGAGGAAGGGAGTGAGAGGAGGGAAGGGAGAGAGAGGCAAAGTGGTAACTTGAGGTCTGTTTTCACATTCCTGTGACCATTGGGAAGGAGAACAAATCAGGGAGCGAAGGGGTTTGTGTAGCTGCAGCCTCACACAGACCTCACCTGCTGCACTCTGCATTGTCAATTCCTCAGGTATTTTTCCCCATCTGTTTTTCTTACTTATGCTTGGCTCTCTGGTCTTTAGACTCTTCTGATCCTGGGCTCAGTCTCAATCTCCTTAGAATAGATATAGTAATAGACAAGTCATTCAGCCTTTCATCTGCCACTAATGATGAATTACACAGCCTGCACCAGGTCATCAGCTGCTAAAAATTGGCTTAGGAACACTGAAATCAATATACACTGACTGAGAATTGGATTCTGTATATGTATTAGCACCTCATTTGCTTTAGGCATTTTGGTTGTTTGGAACTCTGAGACAATTGCAAAGTCCTGCAGGTTTGTGGCTGGGTTATTTCTCACACTGCTCTCGTACTGCTCTGGCTTTGGTAGTCATTGCTGAGGTGATGCATCAGCACCAGCTGCATTGTTTCGTTTCAGATGTCTTTTGGGACATGATTTCTGCTCCAGCTTTCCAGTGCCTATTTCTGCCTTTCAATTTATTGCAGTCAAGCACAGACTCATAGTATCATAGTGTGCTAAGGCGTTGGAATGGAGCTCAGAGCTCCTCCAGCCCCTGCCCTGGGCAGGGACACCTCCCAGCAGAGCAGGTTGCTCAAGGCTCATCCAGCCTGGCTGTGAACACTGCCAGGGTTGGGGCAGCCACAGCCTCCCTGGGCACCCTGGGACAGGGGCTCACCACCACAACAGGGAAAACTTCTGCCTGAGATCTAACCTAATTTTTCCTCTTTCCATTAATCCCCATTGCTCCTTGTCCTGTCCCTGCACTTCCTGACACAGAGTTCCTCTCCTTCTGGATTTTGTAGTGTTAGAGAAGTAAGAGGATATTTGGGCCTGTTTTCCTAACCACATGGTTCAACATGCCCCACTTTGCACTGGTGAAGACTGGGAGGTGATCAAAGGTAAACAGTGTATGCTGCCATCATTTTTCTTCTGTCCCTGAGTCCCAGTCCCAGCCAGCTCTCCTCTCCTAGGAGGGACATATTTTCCTTTAAAGCTCTCCTTAGGTAAGAGTCTTGCTTGCATCTCTAAGCTTTTTCTTTCACTTTATAGATTTAGCATATGAATTTTTCTTGTAACTCTGATGAATTCTTAATCAGCTTCCAGGTTTTTCCTCCAGGATGTTTCCAAGGCTGGTAGTACCTTAAGTACTCCAAATAGGGACAAAATATTTCCAGACTCATCCTATAATATAATTCATATTTGTTCAGCACCTCAGAAATGATCCAAAGGACTTTTTTGAGATCACTAAAACCAGACACCAATTAAACCTTGTCATTATCTCCACTCATGTGGCTATCCCAGGAAAGGCTGGAGCTGGTTTCATATCCTTATTTGAATTATTTTAATTATCATGCTTGAAATCTTGTGTGGCATTGCCAGGGCTGGGGATGATCCCCAATGGGCAGCTGTCAAATTCCATTATGTTCTGGTGACTCTCATTTGGTGGCTCAAACATATTTGCTGCCTGAACCAACCCGTGAGTATTCCCCAAGCTGAAGTTGAGAGCATTGTCTGCTTCTCTCTGCAATGAACTGTTGAGAGGAGATCTTGACCTAATTAGCAAAGTCTCCCAAAGAGCAGCAGAAAGTGAAGCTCCTGCGAAACAAAGGACTCCAAAGCTTCTCACTGTCATTTCTTTTCTGACTTTTCTACTCGTTCTGGAGTTGTCTGCAACATAAATGGCTTTGGCATTGTGCTGGGTTGGGCTGGGGCAGAGCTGGTCTGGCTCCCAGTGCCTCCTGTGGGCTGTGTTTGGGTTTGTGCTGAGCTCAGGGTGATGGTGCACAGATGTGTTTGTTACTGCTGAGCTCACCAAGGACTTTGCTGCTTTTCCTGCTGCCACACTGGGGAGAATGTTGTGGGTCTGTGGGAGCTTGGGAGGAGACACAGCCAGGACAGGTGACCCAACTGACCCAAGGGATATTCTGTGCCACGGGACATTGTGTCAGTATAGAAAGTTGGGGAAGAAGGAGAAGGTGGGAGACGTTAGGAGGGATGGGGTTTGTCTTCCCACGTCACTGTTCCATGGATGGGCCCTGCTGTCCTGGAGGTGCTGAGCAGCTCCTGCCCGTGGGGAGCAGGGAATGAATTCCTTGCTTTGCTTTGCTTCTGTGTGTCTTTTGCTCTCCTAGTGAACTGTCTCTACCTCAACCCAGGAGTTTTCCAGGTTTTCCCCTTCCAATTCTCCCCCATCCCACTGGTGGGGAGTGAGCGGGTGGCTGTGAGGGGCTTGGCTGCTGCTGGGGTTAAACCACCACAGGGATGGAAAACTTCACCAGTTCAAACACCTGGAGGGGGTGAAGGGTGGCACAAGGTGTGAGGCTGAGGCTTGTGAGTGCTGCACCAAAGGGTGACATCAGTTCTGGGGGTGGCAGTGTCCAGCACCACATTTCAGTTCAGAGGTCTCAACCTCAGCACTGGCACTTGGGCAGGAGTTGGGATGAGCAACATGCAAAGTACCCCAAAATTGCCTTTTGCTGTACTGGGTGAGAATTTCCCTTATCTGGGTAATGTGCCTGAAATAGGGATAAACACTGAATTTTCCCCCTCCTCACACAGGAGTTATCCTTACTTTACATATCCTACATCATGGTACAGGACACACCTTCCCTTCCATAGGTCTTGATTTACAAGTCACTTCCAGTTGTTTTGTCTGATACTTTTGTGTTTTCATCTGGGAAATCCATGAAACAGCACTGAAAAAAAAAAAGGCAAATGGATCTGTGTGGTTTTTATCGAGCTCCTTTCACGGGATCACAAGATTCTCTTCCAAATTCTGAGTTAGATGCTGTTAGAATAGTAAATATGTAAATTCATGAGTAATTTGCAAATGTCCTTGAGCCACTGAACCCGTTGCAGTTGCACAGCATGTCTCAGCTCAATGGAATTGTTCAAGTTCTTACTCCAGATGACGGAATTGACTTTCATCTTCCCACATTTAAAGGCTTTCCCTTTCCCATCTCTTTAGCTACAGACAATAAACAGGCTGAAGATATCACAGGGGCAGGAGGGGCAGGCAGAGAAGTAAACACCACTCGCCTCTGTTTCCAGCTTCTTTTGCTTTGCCCTGCTGTGCTGCTCAGCTCACCCACTTTCGCAGGCCCTGGAGCTGCTGAGATGCTGTGCAGAGCTCCTCAGCTCTCTCCTGTGCTTTGTGGGCACCATGGGGAGTGTGTGGGGTGGATCACACCCTCAGCTGTCTGGATACACATTGCCAACCTAACGTCATGGGAGACACCTCAGTATTTTGGGTGTAATCATAGTAACTTGCCATTTTGGTCTGATAGTCCTTAATTTAACCTTTCAGGCCTGTCTCTGGCCCCTGTCCCTATCCAAAGGGATGTGTGAAGTTGTTACTTGTCTTTGAGTAATCTTAATTCTCTCTATCTGATTGCGTGGGGAAAAGGATTAACCAGGTTCTTGGAGACCTCTGCTGGTAATAGCTCCTGCTAAATCAGATTTTCTTATGGCAAAATAGGGCAAATGGCCATGAAAGAAATCCAAATCACTCCCTTGTTTAAAGGGACCTTCTGGCAAGCAACAGTTACAGAAGGTAACTCAAGAAAGCCCAAGGTTTTGTGTGGTCTTCAAAAACATGTGGCAGTTTTGGCATTTGATCTGCATGTGGAGTTTGGCTGAACTTAAACTGTATTTACAAAGGAAAAAGCCAATAAAGTGATAAAAATATGTGAAACACAAATAGAGTGATAATCTCCTAAATGTCTGCAAACTGCCAGTGCCAATTTGCATCACATTTGAGCAAAATGTGCCTCCAACATCTGCTTTTGGACTGCCTAGGTTTGTTCAGAGTGTCATTAATGCAATTACTGGGTCCAGAGATTGTTCACATGGGTGGAAGATGTCCCTGTGCCAGTACCTGTAGGTGTGGGGCTAATCTAATCTGAGACAGAGCTTAGACCTGAGGTAGTGCCTATCCCCACACGGGCCTAAATTATCAGAATAACCTTAATTTCACTGCAGAGGTAGTTTTAATTTACTGGTTTTGAAGTTGGATGGTAAAATGTGGAGCTTTGAAGCCTAAGTTTTGAGATCCTGAAGAGGACAATGTCTCTGTTTGAAGGCCCAGGGATGTCAGTGGCATTTATTCCACTGGGGCAGCAGCTGAACTGGTGCTTTGGTTTTGTATAATGATCAGGATTTCTCAAGCTCTTCTTTTTCATCAAGACTTGTTACTAAAGTGAGAGCAGGTTCTGGACTTGCCCATGCCAACTTCAGAAAGCAGAACCAGACTCATGGAAGAAAAATAACCTTTAGCAACTATTAAGACGTTATGAATCCAGCTCTGAAATGTGCTAACAAAGGAAGAAGTGGCTGTTTCCTTGCACCTGGAGAGCTGTGCCTGCTGGGCCCAGGCACAAGGCCTCACCCTTTGGTTCTGCATTGCAGCTCAGCCCAGCTGGGTGCAGAGGATCAGCGATGTGCACGCAGCCATCGAGGAACGCGTGGCCTGGGAGTGCCGAGCCAGCGGGAGACCGAAGCCCTCGTACCACTGGCTGAAGGATGGGGAACCACTGCTGCCCCAGGTAGGCACTGCCACGGCCCTTGGCTGGGGAGGAGGCTCTGCCAGCTCTTCTCTCTGCATGTTTGTTGCTTTTGGAATGGAGAGAATCAGAGAAGCATCAAAGCTGCAAGAGACCTCTAAGATCATCAAGTCCAACCATTAACCTGTCACTGCTGTGACCCCTAAACCAGATCCTCCAGTGCCAGATCAGACACCTCTTAATCACCTCCAGGGATGGTGACTCCACCACCTCCCTGGGCAATATTCTCTAAAATCATAGAATCACAGAATGGTTTGTGTCGGGGGCACCTTCCACTAGCTCAGGTTGCTCCAAGCCCCATCCAACCTGGCCTTGAACACTGAGTCATCCACAGCTTCTCTGGGCAACCTGTGCCTCAGCACCCTCACTGCAGCCCTGCCATGCCTGGTGGTCACCTCTGTGTGCCCTCAGGAGAGCTGCTGTCAGTGGCAAGCAGGACAGATGACAGCTCTGTGATCAGAGGTCCTCCCCAAAATGCATGATACAATCCTAAGGGTGGAGAGACCCTTGTGAAGAAGAGGGAATGGCCAAATGAGGTCACTATGGGACTTTTTAGTTTATGATGTTCAGGTGAACTTCAAGGAATAATGAAACCTTTATGTCTCTACTGGTCTTTAATGCTGTTTCTGCTCCTTCTGATGAACTGTGTCGCTGTGCAGATGAACAGGAGCTGGGGAGACACATCCCCTCCCACAGCCACATCTGCTCAGCCTCTTGTGGGGGTCATTGCTCAGTCCATGATCTCCTTGGTATAAACACAAACTAAACCAAGTCGCCAAAGCTTTGGTTTCACAGTAGTTGGCACCTTTTTCCCTTCCCTCACTGTGAAAGAACATGGCAGCCCAGACTTGAGATGGCACAAACATTAAATTCCTGCCCTAAGGCCACGTAGAAAACCAATAGCTCTTTGTGTCAAACCTCCCAGGGAGGGAGGGAACACTTTGCTGGACTTATTAGAATGGATAACACAAGTTCCATGTCCTTAGGCTGACAAATGAGAGCCTGGTCTCTTGTTCCACACACTAATTTTCCTTGCTTCATGCTGGTCACTAGCAGATGGTCTTGTACTTAAATCATGTTAGTGGCTGATATGAAGTAAAGGATCATTAAATTACTAACATCTATATTGTTTGCTGAGGATTTTAAGTATTTGTCTCTGTGCTGGCTAAGCTGGCAACCAGTGTTCTGTCTTTATTGCCATATGTGCTCAAAATGGCCTCAGGGTGCACCAGGGGAGGTTCAGGTTGGACATCAGGGTGAATTTCTTCACAGAAAGCATTGGAACTGTCCAGGGAGGTGGTGGAGTCACCAGCCCTGGAGGTGTTCAGGGAACAACTGGATGTGGCACTCAGTGCTCTGGGCTAGTTGACAAGGTGGGCACAGGTTGGACTGATGGTCTTGGAGGCCTTTTCCAGCCTCAATGATTCCAGGATTCTCTGCAAATCCCACTGTTCCAAATGCTTTTGAGAACGAGGTTGGCTCTGATATGCCACTATGGAACAAAAGTGTATTTCCTGCTTCAAGCTTATCTACTTGAAAGGGATATTAATCTAAATGCTTTGGGTATTAAATCAATGAGAGGTCAAGGGGAAGTCCTCCAATTTAAATTGCATTTACCAACTCCTGTATTGGTTTTACCATTTAGTCTCTAACCTGACATAAATTTGGCTGGCAGAAAAATAGATTGAGGCATGCAAATTCTCCCAGTTACAGCTACATATTTTGGCCACCTCAGTGTAAAATACAGCACAGCAACCTCTGGGTTTATGTTTCAAGGAGGCATCTCCTTGTTTCCTTTGTAATTTGCTTTCCCATTTCCCACAGGGCAGAGTTCAGCTGGAGCAAGGCTCACTCACCATCACCAACGTCAGCTTGGCAGATGCTGGAATGTACCAGTGTGTGGCAGAAAACAGGCATGGCATCATTTTTGCCAGTGCAGAGCTGAGTGTCATAGGTAAGTTGACTTTCCTGAGCACTGCAAACCTTCCAAAACCAGGCAAATCCTCCCTCAAGCTGCTTTTGCTAAGTTTCAGCATCTGAAGCAGAAGTGCTGCTGGGGATCCTGGACAAGGTGTTGTGTTTAAGGAAGGCATGAAATGAGAAACTTAGATGGGCACAGAACAGGTGTTTTTCCATCATCCTCTTCCTGTACTCATCCAGGTGACTGAGCATGGAAAATGGATTCACTCTCTTGCTGGTCAGAAATGTTTATGGAGGCAATGGCCACAAAGTGAAACCCAGGAAATGCCACTTAAACATAGGACAAACTTCACTGTGAGCTTGGTTGAAGGCTAGAGCAGGTTTCCCAGAGAGATTGTGGCATGTCTGTCCTTGGAGATGCTCAGCATTCAACTGGACATGGCTCTGGGCAACCTGCTGAGGTTGGGGTGGGATGGGACCATCCCAGAGGTCCTGCCAGCCTCAGTCCTGGTAGTCTGTACCTCCTTCACAAGGGTTGTTTTTGTGCCAGTGGCAGGTCTGAAAACCTCTCTGCCAACATAGGGATGTAGTTTCAGAGGGTTAAACAGAATTCCTGACTACAAAACTGTGCTTCAGCTGTTTTCAAAGCAAACATTCAACAGCAGCATTCCCTGCTTCATCCCAGAGAACAGAGCACAAGGTCTCTCCCATTTTTAGCAGTTATTATTGGGCACTTCTTGCCATCAGTGATAGATGCCTGCATGGCAAAAAATCCACGTGAAGGATTGTCTGTGTTGCTGTTCAAGAGAAGTACAATAATGCTCCATAAATTAGCCATCACAATGCTGAGATTTATTGGACATGTTACTGCCTGAAAGAAAGCAAAATCAACCCACTGGTGCTTTTCCTGGCTGAAACCTGGTGAAAAAGATAGTCTTTGGGAGGATCTAGGTGTTCTCAGAAGAGAGAGGCTTGGCCTTTGCTGGTGGAGACCTCGAGTGCCTCCTCAGGCCTGGCAGCACCTCATGTCCACATGAAAAGCAAATCCTTGGAGAGTCTGAGCTGAGAAAGCTGCCAGGGAGCTCTGATTTGGGCAACTCCTCACCTGGGCTGTGCAATATTC
>NW_008671228.1:51626-54597 GCF_000695815.1 Acanthisitta chloris
CAAACGGTGTTCTGTGGATCTGGGGGTTAACTTGGCATGTTTTTCAAGGCAAATAAGCATGTTCACTAAAGTTTTCAAAGGAGGAAAACATTCTGGGCCCTCCCTGAGAAACTGGAGCTTTTAAACCGATCTGAGTGTAAAAATGGTTATTTTAAAAGGTCCTGAAGTCAAGCAGTTGAGATGATTAAACACCACCAAGAGCAAGTGAGACTTACAGCAAAATTAAGTGAAAAAGGAGAAATGGGAAATTAGAGACAGAGCTTTTCTCATTCTGCCCTATTATTGTTGCCAATTATACTGCCTAGAGCCTAACTAAAATAGAATCCTGTTCTGCTGGACATTGTGCAAAACAGAGCAAAACACAGTCATTGTCTGAAGGAACCTTCAGACTGAATGTTTCAAAACAAAAATTATTGGGGTGGGCCTAGAATGGGGGGAAAAAAGTCATTAAAAACCTCATTTTTGCAACAAGGGGTGAAGAAATGAACTGCATCACCCCAGGAGTGACCCAGGGAAGCTGTGACAGCGCTGAGAACTGAGTTTCTAAATGCCAAATGATGATGGTTTGAACGTCACAGGATGAAACCATATTGAGCAACTCCTCTGCCTCACACAGGACCGAGAAAGAAGGAGCAAATGACTCACAAAATATGAGTCTGAACTGTTCATTGAGAGATGGAAATAACAGGATTATTCACAGACCTATTTTGCTCATACCTTCAGGACAATCATCGGAGCAATTATTTCAAGAAGTGATAATGTATTAATAATAATATGTGATATAAATAATAGTGCACCTGGTTCTGAGAGCACTGGGGGAAGGTGTCCCCAGGATGCCTCCTCTAATTCTGCAGTGCTTTTCACAGCCACTGCTGGTCTCAGATGGCTCCTCACAGTCCTTAATAACACACCTGTCTCCTCTGTGCCAAGTGAAATCAGCTGGCTGTGATTAGACCCAGCAGACACCACAGCTCAGAGCTCACTGAGCTCTGATTCATGCGAGTGCATGACAAGGCCCATCCCATTTCCAGCCTAGGATTATGCTTTATTCAACTCTTCTGCAGCAGGAACAATATCCAGAAGAGCTGAGGCCCTAAGAGAAATGGCTTTGCTGGGGTTTGTCTCCCAGCTGCTGCAGGTGAGCTTTTCTGGCAAGATTAACATTTCTGATGAACTCGGTGGGTTCTGTGTTTGTGACAATTTTCCTGGGTGCTGCTGCTTGACAAAATGATGCTCAAGACACACAAAAGGAACTACTTTGTACCCCTCATGCCTGTGTGGGTTTAGGGGTGCTGCCCCCAGTGAGATGTGCATGATGAGTTTACACTTTACAGGTGTCTGTTTGCCCCATCCACACTTGGACATCATCCATAAAGTCCAATCATTTCGGAACTGTAGGTGACAAACAGCCCTAGAGTCTTGTAACTTTCTAAAGAGTCTGACTTTATTTTCTTCCAGAGGGAATTCTGAGTGGTTTGTGTTGGTTTTTTTCTTTCAGCCATTGGTCCAGACTTTTCCAAAACCCTCCTAAAGAAGTTGACTCTTGTTAAAGTGGGAGGTGAAGTCATCATTGAGTGTAAGCCGAAAGCTTCTCCCAGACCTACTTATTCTTGGAAGAAAGGCAAAGACATCCTAAGAGAAAATGAGAGGTAATGTCTTAAAGTAACCATTTCTCACTCCAACCCAGGGACTTCCAGCAATGAAAGCTCAATTTATCACTAACAGCTTCACAAAATTGACTTGCAAATACATGTGGAAACAGCTAGTGCTCAGCCTGGAGGAGCTGGGGGTGAGATTCCTATTCCCATTGTGCCCATCCCATCTCTGTGTGCCATTAAAACATCCCTGCCAAGAAGCTGATAAAGATGCACTCCAGGAAAACAAATATTTTGCCTCTAAAGAGCCATTGTTTTTCAAATATTAAAATCCCAGGAGATGAAAACCTCCACTGCAAATGGCACAGCTCTGGAGCATCACTCACTGTCCTGCAAACAGGAGCTATTTGGGGCAGGAATTAATTAGGGAATCCTAACACTTGAGTTGGAAACAGCTTTCTCAGCCTGGCCAAAAGATTCTTCTCTTCCTTCTAACACTCTCCCTCTGAATTTAAAGAGAAAGTCAGTGATTCTTTTGGAATCCACGTGTGGTGTTGCAGTGATTTGACTGTAGAGTGTGGGTGTGTTACCTGCACACACAGAGCTCTCCTTGACACTCCTCCAAAATATGGGATTGATGGAGAAAATCCTGTCCTATCAGTAAAGGCTAAAAAGCCAGAAACTGCAGGAAATGGGTTGTTATTTTTAGAAGCTTAAAGCTCTTAGAGCTGTTCTTTCATCTCATGAAGTCTAGTCCTGCTCCATTCAACCTGCCTGTAGTGTACACTGAAATACAGACTGAGGTGATGTGTATGTATGCAAAAAGCTACAGTTCATTTGGAGCCAGAGGATTAAAATATTGAACACCTTATTTCTGCCTTGTTTAGCTCCTTTACCTGATCTTGACAGAGCTGTTGCCTATGAACCCCCTTGGGATGAGAAGGGTTGGGTGATCGATTGCCCAGAGCTTCCCCAGGCAGGCAGGGTACAGAGCTGAGTGAGGGCAAAGTTAGCATAGCTCAAGGTGCATTGATTTTTAGAACTGAAATAACCTGTTCTTCTGCTGAAGCTGGTGCAGAGGGTGGGAGGTTTTCAATGCTGAAATTTTGGAATGTCAGCCCCACAAGGTCTCTCTAGGCTGTTCTCAGCATGGCACAGTTCTTGCTCCTCGTTTTAATTTAGGAGTGGGATGGCCCAGGAAGACTTCAGGCAGTGTCTGGAAGGTGTGTTGTGGGTGCAGCAAATCCTCTGAGCAGTGTTGAGCTCAGACACAAACAGCCAGGATGAGGTGTGGGTGCCCAGGCACAAGCACAGCCAGGATGAGGTGTGGGTGCTCGTGGCAGCATCAGGCTCATGGTCCCACTCCTCCTGCTCCT
>NW_008671228.1:54614-93314 GCF_000695815.1 Acanthisitta chloris
CCTCCCACCTGGGCACCCAGCCCTGGGTGGGAATCCAGACGTGAAATGTGCCCAAGCAGGTGTGAAATCTGCAGCTACTTCAGCCCAGGGGTTTTTGTGCCAGCCAGATCATCCAGCAGGGCCTGTTGGCAAAGTGTCTTAATGAACATTGCTCCATTGCCTTGGCACTTGGGCCTGTTCAGCTCCTACATGCATTTGGTTGTGTCTCCCGTGGGCATGAGGGTGTTGAGCTCTTGCCACTGCCTTTATTGGCCACATCCCTGCAGTCTGTACCTGGAGACTGTCTGAAATGCACAATTAGGAAATTATATTGTCTGCTGTGATCGTGGCATTGCCCTCAGCACCTTCTGGCTTCACAGGCAGGAGAGCCCAAGTGCTTTGCTCTGTTCTGGTTCCTTTGCTTGCTGAAGTGTTCTCTCCTTCCTGCTGTCCCAGGGACACCAGCACTGACTGGAGTCCAGCCCTGGAACCTCCCCACACCCACACTCGTGCGTAAACTTCAAACAAGAACTTTCTTGGCTGTTGGAAAAATCTGTTAAAATCTAGGAAGAAAGATGCCAGGAAAAGCTGTTGCTGAAATCTCTTCATCTAGGACAGGAAACAGAACTTTTAGACAGGCGTGGGAGAAGGAGCTGAAATGAAATCTCTGCTCAAACTGACGTTAAAGAGTCCTCAGAGTCTCTGAGATGCACCTGAACATCTGGATCCTTCTCCAGACTGAAGGGTGATCACGTGAAGGTTAATCAATATAGATGATCCTTCCAATTCCAGGTGGAGATAAAAGCAAAGTGAAGGTGTCAGTCCTCGCTCTGAATTCTGATGCTCATGCTGGTGGCTGCCATGGCAATCGCTCGAGAGCTTCTCCTGAGGATGCTCAGCTGCTGTGGAACATTCTGCTCCTTGCTGGGGCCTGTGCCTCCCATTTCACTGCTGGGACTCCTGCTCTGGAGGCTGCTGCTGCCCAGGAGGCAGGAGGAGATGTGTCCTTCAGTGCTTTCCCAGAGAGCAGATACTGTTGTGGTGAAAAAAGAGCTTTATTGGTTTAGGTTTCATGTTCTCCACCGGAGGCTGAGGTGGTGTGTACTGCACCTCTAATGAATAACATGGCCTGAAGGCATCTCTTACTGCTGGTTGAGAACTGTGTTATTAGAAATTCTGCCCTGGGGTGCAATTATATTATTGCAGTCATTAAGGGCAGTTCATCTCCATAATAATGGAAATCCTGCCTCGGAGGCCTCACTGAGTCCAAAGCTGTTACCAGCCCCTCCAGAAGGAGATTTTATAGGGAACAGCTCGAGCACACACACAGTGCAAATGCTGCTTGGAAACAGAGACTGTTCCTGTGTGGGAAAAGGCACAGGGGTTGTTTTCCATCCTTGATCTTCCCTTCACATTTCGGGGCAAAACAGATGATACTGTGGGGAAGGTCATCAGTCCTGGGAGTGCCTCATGGGGCCATGGGAGAGCATGGGCAGGGCTAAAATCCTCCTGTCCCCTGGGAAAGCCTCTCTCAGGACAGGGGATGCCTTTTTGGCAGGAATGGTCCCCGTGGAGCTGTGCAGGCTGCATCACCAGAGACAGTGGTGAACAAGCAGTGCTTGGGACCCTCTTGCCCCAGCACGTTCCTCAGCAGTTGTTTTACCCTTTCTCTATGCACTCTGGCACATACAGCCTGGAATTCCAAGCCACCTGCAGCTGTAGGGAGTCATTCTAAGCCAACAAGCACTGGGAGCTCAAGGTAGAAGTAGTGGCTTCTGGTCAGTGCAAAATGTGTCTTCGAGAGAGGTCAGAGAAATATTTGAGGCAAGTTCAGAATGTTTTTCTTAGCATTTGTTTCTCCTATATTCATATTTCCAGGTATGTTTAACCTCCAGTCTCTTTACCCTGACTCACAGTAGGGGAAAAGAGATTTTGGAGAGCTGTAATCCCATGGCATAGGTTGTCATTTCTCACATCCCAGCTACATCAGCATGGCTCAGAAGTGATGCTGGATTTAAACCTGTGGGATTGAGATGGAGTGTTACTGCCCTGCTGCCTGAGGCATTCCAAACAGGCAAAAAAACTTGGGATTTTTCTTTAACCTCCTGAACTCCTAAAGCCAAGTCCCCTCCAGCCCACAGTATTTCCCACGTGTGGCACATTATCCCTTGGCAGGAGCAGGAGGGGAAGTCAAGGCACTCAGATTGTTCCTGCAGGATTTTGTTAGTCCTCTCATAATAATCCAATTGCATCTAATGCCACAATGACAGATAAATTTGTCCTGAGCCTACTGCTTTAAAACCTTTATTTTCAGGTGAGCTTATGACAGAAACATTTCCATTTGTACTTCTGGTGTGGCTCCTGGGGAGAGCAGCCCTTGGCCACAGGTGTGAGCAGCTCATCCTGGTGCTGGGGGAAGGCAGAAGTGGCTGTAGTCAGCAGTGTTTGTTTCCCCTTCTCTGGGTGCAGGAGGAGAGTCAGGCTGAGTGTGGTCAGAGACAAATCCTGGAGCTGAGCAGAGTTCTGCCACTGAAATGGAAATCAGCCTCTGTCACAGCTGCTCCCACACTCCAAGCTTGGAGGAGCATCCTGCAATGCAACTGGAA
This sequence comes from Acanthisitta chloris, assembly GCF_000695815.1. Classification (NCBI taxonomy): domain Eukaryota; kingdom Metazoa; phylum Chordata; class Aves; order Passeriformes; family Acanthisittidae; genus Acanthisitta; species Acanthisitta chloris. The sequence continues at coordinate 57,200 of NW_008671228.1, forward strand.
TTCCCTTTGAACTCTAGTTCAGGAAGCACTTTAAAAATCATTCAAACTGCTTGACTCAGCAGGTAATTTAGAGCAGCTAATTTAAAAGCTATTATATCTGCCTTAATTTTCATAGAAACTTCTGTAGCCCATGAAAACCAAGGCTGGAGCCCAACGGATCCACAGGTCCTTTGGAGCAGTGTCTGAGGGCTCAGCTGTGGGAGCTGTGGGGTTTAATGTCAGAGCTGAGACTGGTCTTGTTTGTGGCAGCAAACTGGGACATGTGTCACTGCACTGCACAGACTGAACTGGCTTTTAATAGCTTACCACCAGAGGCTGGTTAGTTAGACCATCTTGAGGAAATTTCTCACGGAATTGGTCAAGGGGTATATTTTGCTGTTGGCATGGAATGATTGTGCTGGAGCCATCTGGACATAATCCTGAATAATGGACTGCAGGGGACCTGCCTGAGCAGGGATGTTGGGCTGGGTGACCTCCAGTGGTGCCTTCCAGCCTGAGCCATGCTGGAGTGGCACTGGAAGGGGATGTTCAGCTCTGCTTCCTCAGGCAAGGTCTGCATCACTTCCCCTGCATTCCTCCTTTCCAGGTGCTTGTTTTGGACTTAGACTTTTAATTTACATGCCATAATGAGAATAATTCCAATTATTCCTTTCTGGCAGAGTGAGACACAGTGACATTTCCCAGAGGTGAAGCTGTAGCATTGTGTGGTTTGAGAGCAGAAGAGGGAGATACCATGTTTGCTCTTCTTGGCCTACCACGGCTTCCTGCTGTGTCCCTTCTCCTTTGCTCCCCAAGTGCAGGAAAACCAAGATAACTTTTATTTGAAACATCTACAGAACAGCCTTAATTCCTAATGTTCTCCTAACGCTATTGGAAGTCACATTGATGCTGCCACCAGACACATACTCGGGCCAGGACAGAAAAGTAATTGTACTTTTAAGCCCCCAAACAAATTGCTTTTCTCTCCTCCTCCTTCATGTAAAGCTCCTACATCATTAGAGCTGTTTCTTTGAATATACAGTGCTGCATTGTTTGTACAGTTTAATTGTAAGGCAAGAAATTCATAAGGAAACAAATGATGTTCTGCACTGGTAGCAAAGAATATGAAAGTGTCCAATTAAACAGCCACTCACTATGACTTTGTATAATAGCAACATCTGTTATCTTAATTAAACAAGTTTCTGTATAAAGGGACTCTCATCCTGCACTTTGTTAGAGCAGGATCTGACCTAGATACTCCAGGCAGGCTCACTATCTTCATGGAAATTTTCCCAGTTGGTCCCATTATCTTGCAGACTTGACAAGCCTTGTGATGTGTGAGCACAGACTTGCACACACAGAGCCACTGCTTACTGCAGGAACACTGTTATTTCTGCAGCTGAAACCCAATAAAAGCACAGGAAAGCAGCATATAGTGGCATTTACCCATGGAGTTCAGTCAGGGAAGTGTTTGGAAGTGTAAAGAAAGCCCAGATAACCTGAACCTTGTCAAATAATGTTGAGAAGAGAGAGCTGCACTTGCAGAAAGTGCTCATGATGTGCTATCAAAACTGCCTTATCTGCTGCAAGATTTCAGTCATGTAAGTCCAGATTCTCCCAGGTATTTCATTGTTGCTCTCCACCACAGCCTAGAGTCAGGGATGGTTTTACAGCAGTGACAGGTTAATGGTTGGACCTGATGATCTTAGAGGTGTCCTCCAACCCTGATGATTCTGTGATTCTGTGGTCTGAGTGGGTAAGCTCAGGTTTGAAAGTCATAGAATGGTTTGGGTTGGAAGGACCTCAAAGCTCATCCCATCCCACCCTGCCCTGGGCAGGGACACCTCCCACCAGCCCAGGCTGCTCCAGCCCCATCCAGCCTGGCCTGGAACACTCCAGGGATGGAGCAGCCACAACTGGTGCCCTGGTAACTTTGCAAAGATGAGGAGTTGAGACTGGGCAGGAGCAGTGAAAGCCTGATGGGACTCAGGGTTTTGTACCCATCCACCACAAAACCCCAGGCAGAGCCACCCTGAACCCTCAGCCTCCTCCTCAGGAGAGCTGATTGCTGCTGGGGGTGCCAGGAGGGTCAGGAGCCCCGTGCTCGGGGCAGCAGGACAGCAGGCACTGGAGCTGAAAAGCCTCTTGGATGTGCTAACACACAGCTGTGCCTCCAGGCTTACTGATTTGGCAGGGAATGTTCATTTGTTCGTAAAGGAGAACATCTCCTGACTCAGGCACTGCCAGCTGCTCCAGAGAGGAGGCTGAGGTCCTGTCCTGGGGGACACTGAGCTGCTCTGCCCTGTCCTCAGGCCAGGGGGACTGCCCAGGGAAAGCCAAAGCAGCAACCCCTTCCCCAGGAGGGGAGTGACTGTGGCCAAGGAGAGGCAGAAAGCTCTCTCCTAATTTTCTTGTTGTCCTCTGCACTTCAAGACTGTTCAGAAAGTCTTTTCTCCCTGGAAGAGGTGAGGCATGGTTTATTGAGAGTGCACAACTCTTAGGGTTGTTGATTTATGGATCCCTCAGGTATTATTTTCTAACCTGAAATTTAACATATTCACTTTGATGCTGTGTCATTTTGAGCAGGAAAAACCATGAAATCAGACAAGGAAAGCAAAGCTTTTCTCCCATTCTCTCAGCATGTCTTGAAAAAGTTGTCTAAATTCCAATTTTTATTTGCTGCCTCAAACTTCCTAATTAGTGGGTAATTACTTTAAACAGCCAGAAAGCAAATGGCAAGAGGACAGACAGCACATCTTTCCCAGGCTGCTGCCAGGGTACAGACCATGGTCATATTTCTATCCTGATTACTTGGGAGATGAATTGCCAGCAGTGGCTCTTGGACACACAGTCTAGTGACACTCGAGCAGCAAAGAAAACCTCAGAGGATGCTTCCCATCATTGTTTCACATTAATTGTGTTGACTCTCTTTCTGTTTTTAAATAAAGCACCTGTGCCATTTCTTGGAGGCAGACAGGTAACCAAAGCATCAATAACTTGTCAGGGTTTCATTACATCCTGCCTAGGCAAAATGAAAAATGACACCCTGCAAATAGCTTTGTGAAGCTGAATCGACAATGCAGCATTCATCTTCCTTCTCCAAGACAATGGCAGGAGATGGCTCTACTTCATTGGAACATCTGAAATAACTGACGTGTCAACTTGCTCTCCCCAATTTGCTGCGGAAGGAGAACTAAAATGAACCAGGAAACCACTTGATTCAGTGGTCAGAGGTGCTAGAAATCCTCCTGTTCGTGGACCCTGTTTAGAGAAGACCAAGACCAGGTTGGATGGGGCTTGGAGCAACCTGGACTAGTGGAAGGTGTCCCTGCCCATGGCAGGGGCTTGGAACTAGGGGGTCTCTAAGGGCCCTTCCAACCCAACCCATTCTGTGATCACAGATTATTTTAGTTAAGCTCATCAGGACTGTGGTTCTGTCAATTCAAGGCTAGTTCATGGACCTGTTTTCTTTTCCTTTGTGTGTCTCTGATAAAAGTAAGTCCTGTTGCTTTTGTAGTCTGGGATATAAATGGTCTCTCCACCAGTCTTAGCTGTCCCTTTGCTTCACTCTAGCAGCTTGATGATGATTGAGCCTTTCTTCAGTGTTAACAGCAAGTTGATGGCTCCAGTTGATTCTTGCATTGTCTTTTCCTTCTGTTCTTGAGCCAGGGAAGGTTTAGACTGGATATTAAGAACAATTCCTTCACCAGAAGGGCAGTGGTGGGATCACCATCCCTGGAGGGATTTGAAAGATGTGTAGATGTGGCACTTGGGGACATGGTTAGTCCCTTGGCAGTGCTGAGGGAACGGTTGGACTAGATGATTTCAGAGGGTTTTTCCAAGCTAAATGATTTTATATTTCTATAAATGTTTCTAGCAAAAGGTTACCTGAGTGGGGTTAGAGATTTACGTAGAATCCAGATTCAGTGCTGATTTATTTTGCATGCATGAAGTAATTTCCATTTCATTCATCTGCTCCTGTAGATCCAGGAAACTCTTCCCTGTAAGCAGCCCCAAGTGCACCAGTGAGTGCAGTCCCAACCAATGCCAAGTTTCAGCTGGCACTCCTGAAAGGAGCCTGTCTCTCACACCTTGACACAGTCTCCTGGAACACCAGCAATCTGTTCCTGTTTCCCCAGCAGATTATTTTCAGCGTGGTGTTCTCGTACTCCTCGGCGATACACACGTAGGACATCACCTCTGCCTGTGCTGAGCTGGAACCACTCGTGGCCTCAGCCCAGCTGTGGTTTGGCCAAACCCACAGTGCTGCTGTGACCCAGGGTGTCAAGAGAAGTCAAGAACAGGCTTTGCCCTTGGTGCTTGTGTGTTAATTTAAAAGTAGAGTCCTGTTGCAGAGGTGGGTGAACCATCCAGAGAGGCATCCAACCTGTGGAGCACAGTGTGCTGTGTCCTGTGCTTACACACCCCTGAGAGAAACACTGTCACTCGCTGCTTTTCCTGCCTGGGGTCTCTTATCTTTATGGTGATTAAACTCATCTCCAGGTACAAGCACAGAGCTGCACGTTGTTCCTCCTGTCTGTGTGGTGCCCACAGGGAGGGCCTGACCCGTTGTGAGCACACACTGCAGCCACTGCTTGCACAATAAATGCCTGTAATTAGTCCCCTAAATGCAGTTTGGGATTGATGTGTGGTTTGTGCTTGTCCTCCACTTGAAGAAAACACTGCTAATGATTTTAGTAGCTGTTGCATTTTGAAGGGGAAAATTGCTATCAGATATTTCTCGTCTTGGATATTCTCCTGATTAAGAGCAAGAAGGTAATGATTTTGCAGTAAGGGCCTTGCTTTGAGATGCACTTTTAAAATCCAGTGAAATAATTGCATGTCTAGGGGGAGGAAAAAAGATTCCTAATGACCTTTTTGGAGTTGGTGATATTTCTGATGATTATTGAAACATCAATGTTTAAGTGACGTAAATGTGTCTTTGGATCTCACAAATCTGTTAATGTCCATTACAAGTGCAGTGGGTAAATTCTCTTTGTGCTGTGAGTGTTTTTTTTGTAGAAACTGGAGGGAGAGATGTGTTATCTTTGAAAGGCTGTGCCTTTGGGCTTCCATTCGGGTGGTATCAGCTGGAACAAATAAGCTGAGAGTGCATTTGCTGCTCCTGCTCTGATCTCACGAACGCTTCCAGAAACGGTTTGTGTCAGCAGCTGATGCACACAAAACCTTGTGCAGACTTTTTTTTTTTCTCATGAGAGAATAATTTTTATGAGCTTCAGTGGAGTTCCCTTTAATTCTTATGTTCTACAAACCTCCAAAGCATTTGCTGTAGGCAGAGGAATGTGGTTTGTCCTTGTCGGGAAGTTGTTGGTGAGACTAAATGGAGGCTGAGCTTCCTGATCTGATTCCTTCGATTCCCACTGTCCTTTTTCATGGACTGAGAGTAGCTGTTTCATTTCCATGCCTTGGGCTATAGCCACTGCCCTGGAAGAGTGAGCACAGCCAATATTGCCCTGAACTTCAGGCAGGGTGAGAGCAGCGTTGGCTGCACAGCACCTGCTGCTCCACGCAGGACTCACCCTGCCTGGGCGTGCTGGGCACTGGAGGGATGGTGTGGCTGTTGGCAAGGGTGTTTTACCCCTCTGCCACCACACAAGAGCTGGGCCAGGCCCTGAGTCCTCTGTTTGCAGTGTGCAGCCTCCCTGTGCTCCTCAGAGCCACCACAGCCTCCAGGGTTTGCAGCCAACACCAGCTCGGTGCGTGGTGATAAACTGCAGAGTTGCAGGGCTGTGTCAAAAGGGCAGATCCCATGGGGGATGGTCTTCCTTTTCCACCGAAATCAATGGAAAATTGGCTCTTTGCACCACTGGGCCCTTGTGGACTTGCAGAGTCTTCCCATATCGCTCAAACTGTCGTTGTCTCACGGCTGAGGAATGAAAGCTGTAAAAAGGAGCTTTGCTTCACTCAAATCTGCTCCCTCAAATATTTACTTTATGGCATGGGTTTTCCTACTGTATTTAGTTTAAATCTGTGTGTGGTAGAAAAAAAAGAAGAAAAATAGCAGTGAGGGAGAGAAGGCAAAAGGTTTGTGTTATTTGAAATTCACCACAGCCTACTTGCCTCCTCAGGGTCCCTGGCAGTGCCTGTTTGGGTTTCATTTGTTTCCTCCTGTTAGCAGCATCCCTTCAGAGAGAGATTTTCCAGAGAACTGTTCCTCTCAGATAACCCAGGGATATTTTTATATTTGAATCATAACTCTAGGCATCTTTAAACAATCTACATGAAGCCTCTAATAGCTGTAAATGCTCCTTCCCTCCCCTCCTGCCTCCCTGCTCCATCGCAGGGAGGTTTGTCACTTCCAGGCTCGTCCTAAAACACGCAGACAAAAGGCAGGAGGGTGACAAAACAGAGCTTTGTGCTCAGAGATATTAATAATGGCTGGATGCAGCATTATTTCTTTGGACTGCTCTGTCAGTGCAGATAAACTAGTGGTGGGAAAAGAAAATTGTGGGAGAACTTAGGCTACCACATCTGTGACTGGTTTAGGCTGATACAGAGTTCAGTGGTGCTACACTGTGATGCTGCCAAAGGGGCCCTGCTATAGCCTCAGAAATATTTATCTGAGCAAGATGTGTTCTTTTTTTTCCCCCTCTTTCTCTCTCCCTAGAATAATATTAGCTGGTTTTTATGACAGGTCATAAAGGGAGGTATCAAAACAAGGGAGAAGGACTTTTTACACATGCAGATAGTGCCAGGACTTGGGGAATGGCTTCTCATGGCCAGAGGGCAGGGACAGAGGGATATTGGGCAGGAATTGCTCCCAGTGAGGTGCTGAGGCTCTGGCACAGGGTGCCCAGAGCAGCTGTGGCTGCTCCAGCCCTGGAGTGTTCCAGGCCAGGCTGGATGGGGCTGGAGCAGCCTGGGCTGGAGGGAGGTGGAATGAGATGAGCTTTAAGGTCCTTCCAACCTAACCCATTCCTATTGCTCTATGGATCTGAAAGACTTGCAATATATACTCCCCTCACCTTGAATTCTTCACACTTTGCAAACCTGTAAATGAGAAGCCTTAAATGAAAACATGTTTACCCACAACAGTTCATATCCCTGGAAGAAGTGTTCATGTTCTGAGTAATTTCTCTGAATCAATATGAGGAATTAAGAAGACAAATTGTAGGACTCTGTGTTTTTCGATGCAGCAAGGTAGGAGCAGTGTTACCTAGGGAGACCTTCAGAAAGATCCAATCTAATTCTTTGTGCTTTCCAGTTGTAGTCTCAGAGCACAGAAAATGCCAAATGAACAAAAATTGTGTGCACCATAGGTGTCCAAGCAATGCACAGTTGCCATCATTTAGCTTTAGACCTCCTGGTGTCCTTTGTGACTCCACTGTACTGGTAAAATTGGTGCAGAGGATATGTTCCTCATGCCCTTCTCCAGCCTGTGCTTTTCCTTGGACAAAACACATGTATTTTAGGTTTTATTTACATTCCCACAACAGAGATTCCAGCAGCCCCACTTAGCTGCACCACACAGAACCTCAGGGGTTCAAATATTTCATCCTCAGGCTCTTAGCACCATTTCAAATGTATCTCCAGCAAAGCTTGTGGGAAATGTTCCACTGAACTCAATACAACAGGATTTTAGCTCGATTTATTTTGAGCAAATATAGTTCTTACCTGAAAATTAATTATAGGGTGTTTGCTGTTAAGAGACCTGTCAGTTGTCATGGATAAGGAAGGCCTTATCTAATGGCTGCTTTCACTGAGAGAGACGTGCACTAAATTAAATGGGCTTTGACAGAGGCTCTAAATTAGCTGAGGCTCTGCCGTGAACCGTGAAAAGACAAGTAGTTATAGACAAATAAATACCACAGCAGCTCTGGGTGGTTATCTGAGTCAGAACTAACAGGACATGAAGGTGCAGATGCACAGAGGACTGTGTGAGTGTGAGTGGAGACATCAGTTGGGAATTCAGATGGATCGAGTGGAAACCAATGTCATGCTGGTCCAGCAGACAGGATCAGCCTCTGGTTCACTCAGACTTACCCTGCTGACTGTGGACACAGACCCAACTTGTCCCATCCTTGCTCACGTTGCTGTTCAGAGCCCCCTCAGGCTGTGCTGATGTCCCAGGCTGGTGGCAGTGTGGACACCATCCTTTTCTCACCCATTTTCAGAGACACCTGCAGTAACAGTACATGGGTGAAGCTCAAACCTGGAAAGCCCCGAGCCTGGTGTGGGAATGCTGAGTGGTTTTGGCTGCTACTGATGGAAGGAAGTCTCAGGTGCCAAGACAAGGTGCTGGGTGGAGGTTTGGTCTCTCCTGCCAGGGCTGAGGGAGAGGAGAGAGGGAATGGCCTTGAGCTGAGCCAGGGCAGAGTCAGATTGGGTGTGAGGAGAAATGTTTTCCCTGTTGTGGTGTTCAGCACTGGGATATTGCCCAGGGAGGTGGTGCAGTCACCATCCCTGGAGGTGTTTCAGAGGTGTCTGATCTGGTGCTGGAGGATCTGTTTAGGGTTGAGGAGTTCCAGCAGTGACAGGTTGAACTTGATGATCTTAGAGGTCTCTCCCAACCTTGGTGGTTCTGTGATTTGGGCTCTCCCCTTCCCTCTCCTCCCTGCACACCAGTGACCATGGTAGGTGTTGAGTGAAGCCCCAGGACGTTGGCTTTGACCTCAGTGTGTATTCTGATGGAGATCCATGCTGTGAAGCAGAAAGCTCTGACCTTACTGTTCCTTGTTTATACAACAGGCTGTAGTCACACACAGACATACCATCCCAGAGCCACGGGAGGCATTACTTGTTGGAGCACACACCAAACCAGCCCATTCCTCCAGCCACCAGCTGTGTCCCTGGTCTGGGGAGAGCTGTGCCCTGAGCAGTGAAACCTCTGAGTGTTTCCAAACCTCCCTGTGTGCTCCTGAAATAGCCTAATGGCCATACACAAGATCATTTTAATAATCCCAGTCTCTGCCTCCTTGCATGGGAAGCATTATTAAAAAGGTAATAAACTGCTACAAAGAGATGTGAGAGAAACAGGAATAATTTGATAAATAATGCAATTGCCCAGAATCATTTTCATTTGAAGCAGAGTCGTGGCATGGAGCAAAGTTGCTGTTAGGCTGAAAATTGCTCTAGATATTCCTGCCTGAGAACTCTGGGAAAAGGCTGAACAAATACAGTGCTGAGATTGCAGTCAGTGCTGCCTGGTGCTTTTGCTTTCTTCTCTGCTTCCAATCCCCCCCCAAGCCCAAGGAGGAGGAACAATAGGCCATTCATCATGTTGGCTGAAATACACTGTTTTTCTCAGGTACATTTAACCTAAATCCTCCCTCAGAAGACGGATTATCTCTTAGAAGAACTCTGGCACCAGTGTCTCTTTTCAATAGCCACGTCAAGCACTGCCACAAAGGCTGTACATGCAGGGATCAATGGTGGTTTTATCTCAAATTGCACTCACCATGTGTTTCTTCCAGCTGACATTCGTTTAAATGCTTGCTGTAAGACAGCTTTTCTCCCTGTAATAGGAAAAGGATAGGACATGCTAAGCATTGTTGGGGGGGGGGGAAATATTGCAAATATTCACTTGACTAAGCATGAAATACTTGGGATGTGTGTGGTTAGTCAAGAGTGAAGACAAGGGTGGTTCTGCCTGTGTCTCACAAATTAATATGCTAAAATGATCAGATAAGCAACAAAAACACCTTATTGCATTGCAGCAGTGCTAATGAAACCGTTTGAGAGGAGGGAAAAGGCAATGTGTGATGATGAGCACTGTGCCCAGAGGAGCACTGGGTGCAGCCTGTGGTGTGGTGCCACAGCTCTGGGGAGGGAAGGGTTGTCACACTCCACACTCTGTACCCACTGCATCTGTAGTCTGCTCCTACCCCACCCTGTACCTGCTGAGCAGAGAGATGGAGGGAGGCAGGGAGGGACCAGTGCAGCTGGACGTGCAGAGCTGTGCCCAGTGACAGGGCAGTGCCTGGACCTGCTGCTCACCCTGACAGCCTCTCCCCAGGTGCAGGTCAGGTTGGACACCCTCTGCTCTGCAGTGCTGATGCCTTTGGTGCCTGGAGCTGCATAGATTTTCTTATAATTAAACAGAGCAAGATGTTACAGGAGATACTCCAAGTCTGGGATTAAGGAAATCCTCCATCAAAGCATGAGGTCAGAACTCAGCAGCAGGTTCAGGCACCTTTTGGAGATGCAAGGGATGCAGCCACACACCCAGAGGTCAGATTTCCCTGGAGCTGGGCTGCAGGCAAGAACAGATACTCAGTTTTATGACGTGCTCAGGGAGTTTGGCAGTTTTCAGTCATCCTTTATATTCCACGTCCAGACTTGATCTCCTTTTCACAAAGTCGGTGATAAAACTCTCACTGATCTCGACAGGATATATTCTATCTCTTAATGCATATGTTACTGACTGAGGAATATTTATCTGCTCCTGGGAATCCTGCCCAGCAGTGGGGAAGGCTGTGCTGAGCTCCATGAATCAGACCTGTCGAGCTCAGTTCGGGTTGGAGCTAACACTGCTGCTGGTGGGTGACTTACAGACACGGCAGATGCATCAGGAGCTGGAAAATAAGCACTAATAGATCAGACTAAAGTGATTATGAACTACCATTTTTCCTTATCCTGCTCCAGTCTGCCTGACCTCTTCCATCCATCTCCAGCTGGAGACACCAGGCAGGTTAGTACTGCTGTGGAAGCAGAGGGCTGTGATGGCAAGGTGGGTCCTGGCTGGGCAGCTTGGCTGTCTCTGGACAGCAGAGCTCTGGGTAGTTGTAGCACACACTTAGCTGTTTGTCATCCATAAAGATGTGTCTTTGTCCTTCGTGCACTTTGCAAGGTTCACCCCCACCAAACAGACAAATGCTTTAAACAAGTTCCTCCCCTTCCTGCCGAGGTGGCAGAGAGCACACACAGTCATGGGGCTTGGAACATCAGAGACTCCCAGAATGGTTTGGGTTGGAAGGACCTTAAAGCTCATCCTGTTCCACCTCCTTCCATAGGCAGGGACACCTCCCACCAGCCCAGGCTGCTCCAGCCCCATCCAACCTGGCCTGGAACACTCCAGGGATGGAGCAGCCACAGCTGCTCTGGGCACCCTGTGCCAGAGCCTCAGCACCTCACAGGGAACAATTTCCTCCTAAAATCCCACCCAGCCCTGCCCTCTGGCAGTGGGAAGCCATTCCCTGTCCTGGCACTCCCTGCCCTTGTCACAAGGAGCTGCTCTGGAAGCTGTTTGCCTGTGGCTGTGGAAAACACTTCTTTAGGGGCATGCAAAGTGTTCAGCTTGCAACTTCTTCATTTGCTGCTGCAGTGGCAAAATAAAAACAGGCAAGGAAGGCTAGGGAGGAACATTTTCAGCATTTTTAAAGGTCCTTTGTCCCCAGAAGAGTTTTGATCAGAACACTGACAAGGTCAGCTCTTCCTGGGGTAGAACCCAAGGCTTCAGTTTAGGAAACAAGCAATCCTTTTATCTCCCAATTTCAGACATGTCTCTGCTCTCTGTGGACCTGAAATCTCCAGTTGACAACACAGACCAACAGATTCTCTCCTACAAAGGCTATGTTTAAAATAGATGACCTTTCTTTCTCTAAGGATACTAGACTGTCTTATACCCTATTTTTTTCCTTCAAATGGCTATTTTTATCTTTGAAGTTCCTCTGATATTAGCAGTAGCTATGGGCCTGGTTGTCAGTGGAGTAGTTGTATTAATCTGTGCAAGAAGAGATGTTAGCAGTGCCAGGGAACCCTGAACACTCAACAGCTTCAGTAGCTCCTTTGCTGAGGTTGTAGTGGTGTAAGAGGTGTGTATTCAGTGACCAGCACTAAAGTCAGGTGTGTTTATGGAAAATGTGGTTTGGTTTGATGCCTTCCCAGTTTATGGGAAATGTGGTTTGGTTTGATGCCTTCCCAGGCTCCTGGAGGGGAAACACATGGAGGGAGTATTTCAGCAGAGGAGCACACTGAGCAGTCTTCGTTCCCTTTGAACTTTGTGCCTTTAAAGAGCTTTTCCCCTCAAACTGCTCAGAGTGCTGCCCAAAGGGCTGCTTGCTTCCAGACCAGTTAGCAATGTGAGAACCTCAGTGGCCTGAAATGAGCCTCTCATTTAACGCAGAGATGTCTGCAAGGAAAATCTGGGAATAAGCAATATCAGTCTTTCCTACTTTCTCAGCTCTCTGTAACCAATTTCAAAGTGTTCAGACAATTATTTGTTAATGTCCAACACATTGGATACAAATGAGAGGACAAAACATTCACTGTAGGAAAGCACCTGCAGCAAAAAGAGCCACATAACCATAAGGCTACCTAACCAACGAGTCCCAGAGAGCTTTCAGTGGTCTGATTTATGAGGAAAAAACAGTTAACTTGTACAATGCTTTGTCAGTTTTAATCCTAATTGTTAAAGGAATTACTTAGATACCAGATGAGAGTTGAACTTGCCTGGAGACTCTCTGGGGAAAGGGTTTGGAGACCTCAGGGGGAGTCTCCCCTGAGCTCTTTGCAGCACTTTGCTGAGGTTAAGGGATATCTGTGGGCTCAGGTTGTAAAGCAGTGACCATGACTTCAGCTTGGAAAGGGAAGGGAACAAAGAGAGCACAAGCTCCTGAGATGTGCCACAGGTGGAGGTGGATTGACTGTCCTCACCCAAAGTTGTCTCCAGGGCAATCCAGTGCACATCAGCTGAAAACCAGTTTTACACTGTGAATAAAGACAGCTCAGAAGGAAAGCAATAGCAGGAGAAAGAGAGACAAAAAAGGCATTAGAATTTGAAATGAAATCTGGCTCCAGCACAGCCACAATTAAAATGATCTGTGGAAGAGATTATCCAGTAAATAGGTTTCAGCCATATGGCTGAAAATAAAACACAAATAACCAAAAATAAAACCTCAACTGTACAGAAATCATCCCAAATTTCACTTTTCCCTGGATTTCTTTGGGCAGCAAAAGTGTGGAGGGAGGGAGGGAGTGCAGAGCCCCGTGCTGGAGCAGTGTGGTCCTCCTTGAGCTGGAGCATATTGCTGAGCTTGTCCTGTCACTTACATTGATTGGAATTTTAATGCATGCCAAGGGCACCTTCAGCTTTCAGCAAGGCCCCATGGTTTCCTAGGACCTGAAATTGATAACAGCAGCAAATAATTCCTGGGCAGCTGCTGGTGCTGCTGCTGCCCAGGCTTCTGTGCTGGAGGCCAACGTGGCAAGTCCTGTGCTCCAGCACACGCTGAATGCAATGCATGCATTGATTTGTGCCAGCACAGTGGTGGAGATAAGAGACAAGCAGCTATATACTGCTCTCTTGCAATTATTGAGCTGGAGCAACTGCCACAGAAGCAAATACATGGCACTGGGCTCCTGCAGAAATGAATTACAGTACTGAATGCTACTGACTGCAACAATTTGGAGACCTATAAGGCAGCTGAGAAGCTTCTATTAATATCACTGCTACTGATGTGTGAAATACAACCTCTGTCCCTGCCAGCTGGCCTGGGAGGTGCTGGGCTGCTGCAAGAGCAGGTCAGGGAGAGGCTAGCCAGGATGGAGACTGGTGGCTGTTGTCAGAGCATCCTGCACCATCCTCCTTCTCCTGACTGCGTAAAGACACTCAGAGTGTCCTGGTTTTCACAGCAGGTGTGTGCATGTGGATGGGGTAACCTGTGTGTGCCCACACAGGGTGTATGGCATGACCAAAGGCACCTGCACTGGCTCCCCTGGGTGAGGTGATGTCTCTGGAGTCTCACTGGAGAACATGCCCAGCCCTGTGGCTGCAGGTGGCAGGAGCCTGGGGAGCCCCACCAAGGTGCTGTGTTTGTGCCTTGGCTCACACTGATCCTTTGTTCAGCTGCCTCAGGACTCTGCAGCTCCTAGTCCAACTATCATGGAGTTCTAGGGGTTGGAATGGAGCTCAGAGATGATCCAGCCCCAGCCCCTGCCCTGGGCAGGGACACCTCCCAGCAGAGCAGGTTGCTCAAGGCTCATCCAACCTGGCTGTGAACACTGCCAGGGTTGGGGCAGCCACAGCCTCCCTGGGCACCCTGGGCCAGTGGTTCCAACTAGTCCAACTCCTGGTCCTGCACAGGACATCCCTGATAACACACCATGCTCCCAGGCACAGGATGGGATTCTCTGGGATGTCCTGTGCAGGACCAGGAGTTGGACTAGATTAGTTAAATTTGGAAATAATTGAGCAGGAGAAGGCAGGAATTAATCCAAGATTTTCCAGGCAGGTCTGAGTGTGGCTGAAGGGGAGAAAGCAGGTTGTGCTGCAGGACATGATACTGAGCAGACATAAGGATTTTGCTGTAGGATATTAGGTTGGGAGGAAGGTTTTTCTGGAGTCTCTTTAGATGATGCCTCCACAGGGCACAAGTCAGGATATTAGGCTGGGAGGAAGGTTTTTCTGGAGTCTCCTTAGATGATGCCTCCACAGGGCACAAGTCATTGATGTTTTGATAGGATTTACTGGGCAGAATCAGGTTTGCTGTGTTCACTGACTTAGAGCAGAGCAGAAAAAAATGGGACAGGAGACAAAGCTCATTGGGAGAACAAGGAGAGCCTGAAGTGCTGTGCAAGAGGAGGGGCTGGGGATCATGCCAGGAATCAACACACCATCCTCACCTGCCTCCTGCCCTCCCACAGACATGTAGCACTGCAGCCAAAAACACTGCTCAGCCAGGGAACACGGAGGTGAGGAGAGGATGGGAAGGAAACCAGCTAATCCTTTCTTAACCTGCAAGTGCCAGTGCTGATAAGCCTCGTGGGCTGAGTTAGACACGGGCAGAGAGGAGGAGAGCAAGCTTGGCAGTGTGGTACCCTGACTGAAAAGCCATCAGCCTTGTGCAGAAAAATCAGCACTGCAACACCTGCCTCATTGCATCTGCTCCACACAAGTTTGGCATTGTGAGGGTTGGGATGGAGCACGTGTCAGGGTTGTCATGGTGAGGGCTGAGCATCACACTGCAGACGCCTGGAAAATCTACACAAGCTGCTGATGTGTAAATTAAAAGTTGCCCTCAAGAAAAGGCACAGAAAAACTCATGTAAATGATGCATTCAGTATGGATGAGCTGTGTCCTGAGAGATTCCTGTCAGCTGAGCTCCCTCTGCAGCAGGGCCATGGCCTGTGCTGCTCCAGCCATCTGTAATTCAGGCAGGCTCAGAAGAGTTTTGTGTTGGTTTGAAAGGAGGTGAAAGTTTTGTGCCTGCTGTCTTTGCAGAATCACTGTCCTGGACGACGGGAGCCTCAGGATTGTCAATGTCACCAAGTCTGACGCAGGAAGCTACACCTGTGTGGCCACCAACCACTTTGGGACTGCGAGCAGCACGGGCAGCTTGGTGGTGAAAGGTAACTGCAGCTCCTGTGGTGTGGCTGCTGCACGGGCTCAGCCTGTGCCCAGCATTTCTCATCCAGGCCTGAATGTCTGCACCACAAGGCTTCCAATGTTTGGCCATGTGCATTCAGAATTCCTCCGTCAAATATGGTTTTCTAAAGTAAAAGCTGTGGAGTTTGACAAAGACATTTAAAGGAGTAACTTGATAAACAAAGAGAGACACTGACAAATGCCTCGGATGAATTTTTGGCCTGCTTATGAGTAGTCCAATGCCTGATGAATTATTATAGGCAATGAACATATAGGTTATTACACTACAATCACTCTCTATCTCCTTCTTATTTGTGGAAGAGCCTATATTGGAGAACAAATCAGGAAAGATTGATTACAAAGAGATAAATCAATCACAGAGCCCTAATGCTGTCAGCTTTAATTCTCCCACATATTGGCAGTGATGGATCGTGTTCAGTTAGAGGTTCTCCCTGTCAATTATTTCTGTGCTATAGAGAGAATACTTAAAACTGATTCAATGCAAGTTTTAATCCATGGTTTTTACAGTCAGAACACATCCAGATGTCCCTTCCAGCCCCAGCCAGTCTGGGATTCTGTGAGCCCTACAGGGGAGATATGGAACCCAACAGTTCTTTGGGTTTGGGGTTGGTTTGAGTACCTTGTCTGGCATTTGCCCATGCCCATGTTGGCCACTGGAAGCAAAACCAGAGGCAAGTGAAGACCAGTGTTTAGTCTGTGTATGAGCTGACTGTGCCTTTTCCTAGCTGTGTTGTCCTAAGGAGGTACCTGTGGCAATCAGCAGGGGAATTGCTGCTCAGGGAACAAACACAGAGACCTTGTATCCTGGTTTTCCAAGAGCTGCAAGACACTGAGAGGGTGACTCAGGGTCTGCAGCTCAGAGATGTTGAAACAGCTGTGCTAAATGATGTCTGTGTCAGATGGAAGCAAGCAGCTTCTTGCCTTGCTGCAGCAGAGGGATGGCTGCTGAGGGCTGAGACTGTCCAGATGGGCGAATTTGGATGTTATCCACCTTCACCTGTCCATCCAGTGTGGTGTGTGAGGTGCTGAGGCTCTGGCACAGGGTGCCCAGAGCAGCTGTGGCTGCTCCATCCCTGGAGTGTTCCAGGCCAGGTTGGATGGGGCTGGAGCAGCCTGGGCTGGTGGGAGGTGTCCCTGCCCAGGGCAGGGTGGGATGGGATGAGCTGTAAAGTCCTTCCAACCCAAACCACTCTGTGACCACTTGTCCCACTGTAAAAAGCCAAGCACTGAGACCAGGGTGATTTGTTTCTGTTATGAAGAGCCATCTTCCACAGTTCAGGGCTTATCCTTTCTTCTTCCCAGTGCCCAGGGAATGGCCCTTCACTCCCAGCACAATACACAGCAGCTATTGTACCTGATCTCTGGGTTCATGTGGTTTACAAATCACTTCTCTTTGCAGTGAGGTTATAAAGGATTAGCAAGTGCTTTTTTTCTCCCTCAGTGCTCCGTTTTAACTCGATTCCATTAGCATTAATGGGAGTGACACATGTGCATGAAGCAGAGAATCAACTCTTAAGCCCAAGATGTGGATATTAACAGCAAACTGAGAAATGCAATTTCAAAGTCTACCCCATAAAAAGTATAAAAGAGCAGAAACTATTCTGAACTCCAAATGAACTGTGTAAAATACTGTATTATACACTGAAATGCTTGACTTTCTCTGCCCTAAGTAAAACACCAGTGAGTTTGGGGAGAAATATGACTGAATTCCTTATTTTACCTCAGCTTTGTGGCGTACAAAAAGACTAATTTATCAGCTGATGTGCTTTTTGACCTTAAGATATGCTTATAGTCTTATCTACCTCATCTTCTGTCATTGAGCAAAAAGCTGTGAAGGTCAAAAGACATTTTTTTCCAACCTTCCTGTGTTCTCCCATTAGTATTGCAGGTTATCCTTATGTTGTTTTAATTTTCTCTTGCAGGGAGAGATGCCCACAGTGTCAGAGACAGTGTAGGCAGGGATGGGAGGAGGAGAGGGAATATCTGTTACACCAGAACCAAGCTCAAAATAACTCCCTGGCAAACAACCAGAGAGGGATGGATAAATATTCATGTTATGCATGAGGAGACAGCTTTGAACCATCCCGTTCTGGTGGGTGCCCACAGGGCTCTGTGTCAACGTGCTGTGGTCAGGACTGGTGAGCCCCAGTGGTCTCCCAAACCAGTGCAGTTGTGCTTTGGGTTTGTTCTGTTGGCTGGTGCTGAACGAGAGCCTCTTGGCCTCCAAGACTGGAAATCTTGCAAACTTTTCATATAGAGTTTGACCTTTCAGTAAAGCAGCAGGGTTGAGTCTGTAGGGCTGGGGAGGAATCCCAGACACCAAACACTTGCAGAGCTCTGTAAAACACACTCTGTGTTTCCATCTAGTATATAAATATTAATTTTCCACACACACACCCATTTTCTCCTGTACTGGAGGCTAAATGTTCAATTCTTCCAACACACAGAGAGATTAGAGACTGTGAGTACCAGGGGATTAAGTGACAAACAGTGTAAACAGGCATAGCCTGTACAGTGTGGGCTGCTTTGTATTTAGTGCAGTGAGAGCAATTGGCTAATCCAGCAGCAGGCTGAAATGGGAACTCACCTCAAGAGGTGGGAATAGAAGCTCTGAGAAGCTCCTGGTGCTGATGTGCCAGGAGGGACCCAAATGGAGTGTCCCTGGCAGCATTAGCTATGGGAGAAGCATCCCAAACAAGCAATGAGAGGAAAGCAGGTATCACCACCATTTCTTGCACTGGATGCTAAAGTCCTTGTCATACAGCAGTTTCCCTGCAGACACCTTCAATATCTTGATGAGCTTGTGGTCAGCTTTGGATTTGGGATGTTGGAGGTGAATGGGGATACCCAACAGAGATGTGTGTGGCTGCTGCTCAAGCATCTGCTTCTCTTTCAGCTGTGGCCTGAGCTCTAAATCTGTACCTAAATAGATAGATTTACATTTAAAAATAGCTGAATATATCTATAGATGCTTGGTAGAGTCTCTGTATGTCTGTATTGGTAGTGTCTATATGTGTCTGTTCTCATCAGGAAATGCAGCAATTCCACTCACGTCGTTGCATCTCTGACAAGGACAAGATCTGATGACTTTATTTCCCTGTTTAATTATGATGCACCTTTAACATTTTCCTACTGCCGTTAGCTCCTCTCATTGGACTGTCATGATAGGGCTCAAGGCAGTAAAAGCAAGACAGTCTTTGTTGGTTGGAATCTGTGGCACTTGAGCAGAAAGGGAATACAAAGATAATGTCAGGAGGTGATTTTTGCCTCATGCTTGACTAGACTGATAGCCTTGATTTTGTCCAGCACAGTGACTCAAATTATTTTCTATAAAAAAGCATATTTTTCATTCCAAGCCTGTTCCCCTGTGTGAATGTTGAGTTGCTGCACTGCACTTAAAATTGATTAAATACTGTAAATTCTGGCCCATTTTCCAGTAACTTTGCAGAGACTTCAAACGTTGCTGCCTTAAAACCTGCGATTCTTGCTGTGTTGTTCTAGTCCTTTAGCATTTATCCTTTGCAAAAACAGTGTTGGTGGGATGGGATGCTCTTCCTGGCCCATCTTGGCAGGGACAGGACCTGAGGGAGCAGCTGGAGCTGTGTCAGGAGAGGTTTAGGTTGGATATCAGGACAAACTGTTGAGCAAGGCTTAGCTCAGAGCAGCTGTGAATGAACAGCACAGCAAGAACTGTTGGTTTCTTACTGGGGAGAGAAAAGGACTAAGTCAGCTGCTAAGGACAACCCCAGGGCAAGGCAGAGAGACATGTAAATGGAATAAAACACCCCTGATGAACTCAGCACCGATGGATTGCTCTCAGGGCTGCATGAATGAAGCAAGTGAGGAGTTTCTTTTTGCTTGTAAACACTTACTGCTCATAACAACCAAAACTTGTAAGCATAGCACGAGCATTTAAGCTTCATTAAATTTGCAGCAGACAATTAATTTTTTGCAGGCAATTCAAAGGTTCTCCTGCAGTACTGATTTGCTTTAATTGAACGTATTACCACAAGCAGACAATAAGAAATATATTGAGGAGATCCATCTGGCTCACACTGCAAACCTTGTGCCTTGCTCTGTCTGGGGCTGTCACAGGCCTTACTAATTGCCTCATTTTGGCTCTTTTACAATCAGTGTGATTTGGCCATTAACATGATAAAAGTCATCGTGGAGAAGAGCTTGATATTAAAAAGCATAGATCTCCTGCCTCCCTCTCTCGCCAACTTTGGACTAATCTCTAGCATTATTAGAGTGATATTTTTAAAAGCAGAAATACAAATATATTGACTCCTACAGAGAAGCTTCTCCAGGTGCTTTGTCTGGTGCTGATGCAGACAGTGCCAGTTGGGGTGAAGTATTTGCTGAGGATCATGGTGAATGCAGCAGGTTCTTCCCTCCCACCACACTCCCCTCTGTGTCCCTCCAACTCCCACCCAACCTTCAGGCACATCAAGGGGCTTCAAACTGATATTGCACAGGTAAATAATGAAGTCAAGACCAGAGCAAGTGGTTGATACCTGTAGATACAACTATTTCAGCACATTATTTTTAGAACAGTTCAATCATTATGTCTGTAGAGCCTGTAGAGGGGGGGGAAAACCAACAAACATCTTTTTGCTCTGTATTTTTATCTTAAACCCATATTTTACTGCAGGGTCAGCATTATTGCAACCTCTCCTGACATACACAGAGGTTAGAATAATCCCTTTCAAAGCTCAGTGCTTTTGTTTTAGGAATTTTCTTGACCTTTCCCCAAAGAAAAAAGAGGTTCAGGAGTCCTCCATCCTCACTTGGGTGGTTTAGCTCATCATTGAAGAGCAAATCCATACATCAGCTGAAAGAGGAGATGACCTATAGGTTAAACACAGACTGTTAATGAGCTGAAAGCAGGTCAATTAACAGTTTTCATCAACTTGCTTCAATTTATTTCAACATGATCCATTTCAGAAAGGTTAAAATATTTTTCAGTTTTGGAATACAAATGAGAACCAACAGAGGTAAAACTGAACTGCAGATCAAGGACTTCTGATAGATATTTTAGTGCAGCTCAAGCACATTTGGTTGCATGTGAGTGTGTTTGGGTGTGATTGTACATAAAGCAGAAGTGACAAACAATGTTATAGTGAGACCCTGGCACAGGGTGCCCAGAGCAGCTGTGGCTGCTCCAGCCCTGGAGTGTTCCAGGCCAGGTTGGATGGGGCTGGAGCAGCCTGGGCTGGTGGGAGGTGTCCCTGCCCAGGGCAGCAGGTGGGACTGGATGGGCTTTAAGGTCCTTCCAGCCCAAACCATCTGTGATACTATTATTTTATCCAGTAGTTAGTTTCCTAAGTGAAGACCCACCAGAGCTTGATCACTGGAAATTGCTATCAGACTGGGAACTCATAGGAGTTTAGGGAATGTGTTCACCTTAATCTTTCCCACCCATTCCCTGTGGCAGAGGATTGCTTTGGCCCTTGGAGAAGAGTTACTACAAGAAGCAGGAAAAGCTGAGGTCTGCAGGAAGAGCCACCATGGTCCAACCTGGATAATGAGGCAGTACCAACACAGAGCAAGGCTGAAAGGTGCTCAAGGGAGTAAGTCAGTTGGAGGCAGCTGAGCTGATTGACCTGTGCAGGGCCAGGAGTTGGACTGGATGATCCCTGTGAGTCCCTTCCAACTTGTGATATTCTGTGATTCCATGGCCTTTCCCATGCCCAGCTCTGGCAGTTGACAGTTGCTGCTGCTGGTTCCACACTGAGCTGCTTAAGGAGGAATGAAGCTACCTGGGCCCAGACACAAGGGCCCAGATCTCAGTTCCTGCAGCAATGTGTGTCTCAGTAGAGTCACCACGAATTTCAGGCAGTGGAA
Organism: Acanthisitta chloris; assembly: GCF_000695815.1. Classification (NCBI taxonomy): domain Eukaryota; kingdom Metazoa; phylum Chordata; class Aves; order Passeriformes; family Acanthisittidae; genus Acanthisitta; species Acanthisitta chloris. The sequence continues at coordinate 78,372 of NW_008671228.1, forward strand.
GATCTGTCTCCTCCAGCTTTTAGTTTCATGGAACTCTCTTGGTTCCTAGGAAATGAAACATGACAGTTGCACTTAACATTTTAAGCTGTACTTAACATTACATGGGATGTAATCCCATGTCTCTCCCTGGCTGAAGAGGATCCTGTGTTGTAAGTCTAATGGCATGATGAGTTAAGTCTACTGACATGAGTTTGATCTTCATCCCAGAGGAGGATGATACATACAGCTTGTCCTTTCCCAAAGCATGCAGAGGGATGAACTTCCAGACATGTCTGCCATGGGAATTCCGTGAATATTGGGTAAATTAGGGCAAGACTCTATGAGCAAACACTACAACAGAGAAAACATGATTGTAGAGTACAGTGCTGGGGTGGAAGGTGGGAGCAGGTGTCCCTAGAGCCACTTGTCTCCATATTGAAGTGATTCAGCCTGACTGGGATAGGGATGGGGAGAGAGGAGATGATGATCTAAACATGACATGCACTGGGGAAGTGATTCCAATCTCCATTTCAGGTCAGGGGAAGGAAGCAGTGTGGGAGAATAAAGGGGGAAGATGAGCTGTGCATCCTTGCAAGCAGTGACTCAGCACAGACTGCCCTGAAGGCTCTGCTTTAACATCAAAGAGACAGAGGAAGTGTTTAGAGAGCACATTGCTGTCGTAGGAGGAAAAACTGTGAGAGTTCCTGGGGAAATACCAGTCCTTGTGTGGATGTTCTCAGAGGCATTTTGGAAGCAGCTCAGCAGAGCCAAATGTCTGAGGATTGGAGCTGCTGTGACTTTTTCTCCCTGAGCCTAGCTGGATTGCAAACAGGTTGTTACTCAGAGGTATTTACCAGCTGATAACAACCAGTGGCACATGGATAAAGCCTGGGAGTGGTGGGCTGGGCAGCCTGGGGAGGATCTGCAGCTCTGCTGAACAGGGTAAGGTGGTGCTGGCAGCATTAGGGAATCCTGTGGCCTGATTTTCCCTTCTTTTAGTGCAACTTAAGCAAGATTATGAGCAATCCCATCAAAACTAATATGGAGACTAGACTCTCTTGTCTTTCCCAAGGTCATGATGGCATAGCTGGAATAGGTTGTGTTCTAGATGTCCTGCATCACTGTGTTCAAGCCAGTCATTTGGGAATACAACAGGAGTGCAAATGCTCATGGTTCACAAGGAGGTTGGCTCTGAAATACAAGGAATTTGGTCACTGAATGGACCTGTCATGGCTTGGGTTGATTTTCTTGTCTCTGTCTGTCACACACACTTTTGGAAGATAAATTTTGTTTTTATTGTGTTTAAGTCTTCAAGGGAATTATCAAGAATTCATGATCCAAGTTGTAGGCTTGGTACTATGTTTCCTTCCATCTTCGTTGTAAATATAGCTCAATAATAATGCCAATTGGAGTTTATTTGAAAGCAATATTTCACCAGTGCAATGTTCATCAGTTCCTTTCCCGTCTTAAGTGCTCAGTGGAGAGTCTCTGTAAAAGTCCAAGCCTGAATCCACAAGTCCTGGCAACTAAACTGTGGTGCAGTTGACAGTGAACATCATTCCCTGCAGCAGAGAGACATGAGTGGAAGTGTCTGGGATGTTGCAGACCATGACTGAGCCCCAGCCAAGCTCATCCACCACTGAAACCAGGCTGGAAGGAGAGCTGGAGTGACACTCTGCTCCTCTGCTCCTCTGTGTGTATCTTTGCAAGATGGATCTGGATTCTGGGTTAGACATTATCTACATGAAGAAAAGCTCATGGCTAATTTGAGGTAAAATGCCATGGAACGGGAGGAATGTCAGGGACACTTGTTAGTGATGCTCTGTGGTGGAGATTTATTCAGTAGGAGCAAGTGATAATGAGGGGATGGTGGTGCAGGTTGTTATTTCGTGGTGGAGATTTATTCAGTGCAGTGATAACGAGGGGATGGTGGTGCAGGTTGTTATTTTCATTTCAGCTGTGATCCTGCCTTCATCCTGCCCTTCCCACAGCATCCTAACTGGGGCTCAGCCAGCTCGACAGCAGCACAGCCCTCAGAAGAAAGGTTTGTCTTCTCTGTGTGGCACTAATTAATGGAATGAGTCACTTCCTTGCAAGGGAGCACAGGGCACTGAGACCATCTCACCTTCACCACCACACAAATTAGACCTTCGTGGCCCAGGAAATCTTGTTCTAATGTTTATTTTGTTGGTTCTGGTCTTACTGTCCCTTGATTTGTTCAGTAATAGGTGTCTGGGTGTCAAAGTTGCTTGTGGTACTGTTGGAGTCTCAGTGGGGACTCGAGGAAAAGTTCTCTTAAATCAAAATATCTGCTGTGCACAGTGGTGTGAGAAGACAAAACAGTTTATAATGAGGGGCTGATTTCCATTTGTGGGCTGGGCAAGTAAGGCTAGCAGAGACTTTTAATGACTCGCTCAAGGTCAGGCAGAGAGTGAGGAGAACCTCTTTTATTCCCAATTACTCCGAGTCTGTGCCCACACAGGAGTAACCTTCCTCCTCACTTTGGCCTCTTCCTCCTCTTTTGCTTACCTAGTTCTCTTTCTGATGGAATTCTCTTAAGCTTAATTGCTCACATTTGGTTGTGATTCAGTCTGAATGTTCACACTAGTGTTAAGGGGCTGAGTCCCTGCTGGGCTCCTCTGGCAGGAGCCATGGGCACAATTCCCCTGGGAATACTGATACACAGAGCTAAAACCTCTCTTGCTTTCCATGTCTCCCTGCTGCCTGACTCAGATCTTTGGATCCCTGTAAAATCCTGAGCTTCTCAGCTGGGTTTGTGCATGTGCTGTTGTGCTTCCTTCATGTGACTCAAACTTGCAGGTACTTATTGATAATATCTATTTTCCACCAGCTGTAAGGTAATAGTAAAAAAATTAGTTGAAGTAATAGTAAAAAGTAGTAAAGCCTTGTCCTGTTTTCAGAGGTATCAGTAGGTGTTCCCCTCCAGATCTCCTTCCCTATCAAATGGCACATGGGAAGATGAATGTGCCTTGGGCTGTTTGATAAATGACCTGTACACCAGGTCTGGCTTACCCCAAGGCACCAGTGGCACAGGCAAGCCTTGATCCATGGGATGTTAGGCTGGTTAAGCTGTGGGAAGTCCAGCTAGGGATTGTCATGCTATTCCCTAAGTTTGACAGCTCAAGAGGAATCTGCTCCTAATGACTCTTCACTGGGGATTTGTTCTTGCATGGCACCTAGCCCTGCTGGTCCTGCTGAGGAGGGTGTGGATAACAAACACAGAATTTGGATAGGAAAGACCTAAAATAGATTGTTGTACCATGAAACTGCAAAGGCTGTGCCAAGTCCCCCTATGATTTCACAGTTTGGATGCTGCATGTCCTATTGCTGCTGCTTGGAATCTTTGATTTGTGGGCATTGCTCTTCCAAACGTGTCCAAGCACCATGAATTAACCATCTCAGCAGGCTGAGCTGTTCCTGGGGCAGAATCTTGTTGGGCTCTGTGTCTGTGGGCAAACTGCACAGCTCCCTGTGCTTGGTGGCACAAGGAGAACAGTGATTGATCCCTGAGTGACTTGCAATTTATCAGAGATTAGATATGATTTCTCCTGTATCTGATTAACCTTCTCGGGAAGATGGCCATCATTTCTGCAATGACAGTAGATTATTCCATGCTTGAAAAGACTGATCCCAGCTCCTTGCAATCAATAGCCCACAAAAGGTGACACCTGGAATTCACTGGGTTATCCATAAAGTGTGTCACAAACGCTTGAGTCGTTTGTCAAACACAGAGATTTCGTTTGAGGCACCTGAGCAGTGAAGTGGCTTTTATTTGAGCCTGAAATGCAAAGAGATGCAGGAGGGCTGTTGGTGCAATCAGAGCTGTTCCATGCTGCTGGGGAGAGCAAGTACAAATCTCCACGAGTGACAGATTTGATTGTCATTTCCAGACCCCATTACATATGATTTTCTTTGTGACAATTGTATGGAGAGAAATTGATTTGATCAGATTGCATTGCACTAGGCAAAATGGAGGTTAAAATGAAGTATTGTGCCCTCTCCTCATCTCAGGAACACTCTCTGCTCTCTCCGTGGAGTGGATATATTTTCATACATTTTGCCTCTGAATTCCCTCTAATGGCACATCCCTCCCCAGTATCCTGCCATGCAATCCCATTCCTAATGTGTTTTCAGCTTTAAATTAACCTTCATTTATTATTCAGGCACACAAAGAATGCAGATTTGAGAAATGCAATCCCTTGATTGACTGCCTGGGCCCTGTCTGGGCAGTGGGAGGCATTAATTCCTGGGGGGGAGACTCTTACAGCAGGTCCAGGCAGTTTTCAATCTGTGGGAAGCTCTTTTTCAACATCAGTTTAAGAAATACCTTAATAACTTGTACCTCAGCTGCAGTTCAGCTCTGAGTGGTGCTGAGAAGGAACCTGCTGTTGCTGAAAGGGCACCTGGAGCAGCTTGGATGGGTCATTTGGGAGTGCAGTGACAAGGAACAACTCCAAACCATCCTGTTCACCCACAGCCACCTCAGAGAAAGCAGAGGCTCCATCAGGAAAGGGCCCCAGGCACCCCCAGCTGCACATCCCCACACTGCTGTGGTTCTGGCAGGGCAAGGTTTAAGCCAAGCAAACTGCAAGATAAGGATCCTCTTTCAGGAAAGTAATTTTAGCATGTCCTAAATGCCCAGCTCAGCCCTGTGTGTTGTGAATTGGAGTCTGTGCTCTGCCAGGGAAGGTCAGATGTTCCAGCCCCCCTGGCCATAATCCCTGTGAACACCCTGCTCTGTCTCTCTGCCTTCAGTGCCAAAGATCAGTGCTGCCTGATTACATGGGAAAATCCACACGGCTAACCACACACATTTCTAAAATCAGAGCTAAGTGACTTCTGTCTGAGCTCTAAACTCCCTTTTCTAAACCGACAGTGTCCCCTTTTAATAGGATTATGTTTTATTAGGCTGAACCTCTGCAGCACACACCAGAGCACTGAGTGCTGCAGAATTTCCTGCTAAGAGCTGTGCTTATAGATCAGGGGCTTGTCTGGTACGAGTGAGAGCTGATTGTAGGGACAAGGAGATCCTGGTGCCTGCTCCTGCAGGCACAGACACAGCTCAGCACAGCTCTGGTGCAAAGCCCAAATGTTGTCTTCCATTTCTCCTTGATCTCAGTTTTGGCCATGCCCCATAAAGTCCTCAGTCTCTTAAGATAGTTGTAATTTGCTGTTTGTGTTCAGTTACTCACTGGGGTTTAATCTCTTTAGTTCAGGGTTGTATTTCCCTCTCTCCTGCATATCTCACAGTGCCTCGTGGTGCCCAGAGCACTAAGAGCTTCCCCAGTCAAGTCTCAGATGCTTTGGACTTTATGGGCCTGGATAAATGTTTTATTCACAACCAGAGAAAGAAACATTAGAGCACATTTGAGTGTTTTCATGTTTGACTCTTGGGTTGCTCATAGAAACCAGATGACTCTACCTCCAAGATTGATTTTTATTATCTCCAGACACGATTTGCCTTGGAATCAATACAATAATGTAAAATGTCATTGCAAATAGAGGACATTGATCTGCAATGCATTTATTAACTCCCACTGCTAAAAGCCAAAATAAAAATGGCAAACATGCTATTCCAAAAAAAAAGAGGAAAAATGCTCGAGTAAAAGTTTATCTACAAGAAAAAACAGTTCTCAGATCTTGTGCATTAAATGGTTTATGCAGATAAGGAAGAAATGTAGGTGGTTCTTTGACGCTGTAACACTCGTTTAAGAGGGTTAGGTAATTAGATGGTTAATCAAACTGGAAACTGCTGATTCTCTTCCCAGGTCCATGTAAGGACTACCAGCAGCCTGGATGGAAGCAGAGCCCCAGGGAATGCCACTCTGCCCCTTTTCCCTGGCACTGGCTGCAGCCTGTGTGCTGGTCATTCCTCAGCAAAACCAGGACCTGCTGCTCCTTGTCTCCCTCAGACACCAGTCCCTGTTTCTGCTGCCCACAGCCAAAGCTGTGTGTACTGACAGCAGCCTTTGGCTGGCTAGGCAGAGGAGTAAAGGGAAGAGGGACATGTCCTGCAGGCCTCAGTGCAGATTGAAGGTAGAACTTGATGATCTTGGAGATCTTCTCCAGCCTTAATGATTCCATGATTCTATAGGATATTTTACCAAATTGCCATTAGCTTCCAGTAACCAAACCTAGCAGCATGAGAGTGCAAACCTGAGTGAAGTGAAGGCAAGGCTGGAAGAAGAAAGGCAGGAATGAGCCTTTGCAAAATGTTGAAAAATTTCTCTTAGAAAAAGAACAGTCTTAATTTGGGATGCTGGAGTTTTGATTTTTCAGGGGTTTTACGCTGGATAAATATGTCAAAACCTGAGTATTCCTTTCTCTTCCTTCTCCTTTGACCTCCTCCTCTGTGCTGGGATAGATGTCCAAATAAGCATTTAGGTATTAGCTGCACAGGGATCAGCAATGAGCCCTGGAAGTGCTGACATTATCTCTTCTTCTTTTAATCTGTCTCGGAATGCTCAATTGCACTGACTTGAGGCCAACAACAGGAGCTGCATCTCCCGAGCACGTTACACTTCTGCAGCAGTAGGATCTGTATTCCTTCAGCAGGCAGAGCTGGCAAAGCACAGCCAGTGTTTGCTGAGGACTTTGATATCCTTAGCTGGAAGGCACTGTGGTTATTAGCATCCCTGAGCCCCTTCCCTGCGGAGCTGAGCCAAATTGGAGCCAGCACCTGTGGAAATGGGATGCCAAGCAGCCACCCAACACGGGCAGGGCTGGAGAAACCTCCGTGGCCAGTTGAGATCCTGCTGATGGGCACAATGCCATCGCCTCTTGCTTCCTCTGCTGCTCTTGCATCACTCCAAGCTGTTCACAGGCTCTGCACTGACCTATTTTCTTAAGGGGGGAGAAGAGGCATTATCTGAGTGTCAGTGTCTGCTGCAGCCTCTGCCACAGTGTCCTGCTGGATGTGATGTGGCACAGCACAGCTCTGGGTGTCCACGAGCAGCAGCCACAGCCACATGGAGCTGTTTGCCCTGAAGGAGTGTTCCCTCCTCACAGACACCTGCCCAGCAGCACACCTGGGTGGGATATGTTCCTTCAGGCTGGAGAAGTGACCCTGGGGCTGTACCTGCAGCCTGGGAAAGCATCCCAAGGATGGGGCACCTGGAGGTGATGGGCTCTGTCAGCAGGGACAGGGGGATGGAATTAAAGCCTTCCCACGGGTGGCAAGTGCTGCTCAGCTCCTTTCCCACTAGGTAAGGAAGAAAACTTTGCTAAGATCTCCTGCAGTATGAAGCAAACACACTGAGCTCCCTGCAATGTGCTGCAGCAAAGCCGAGGGAGGGGGCAGAGGAAGAGGAGGATGTGACAGGACAGAAATGGGTAAGAGGAGCTCAGGTGACCTCTGTGCACCCCAGGGAGAGGTGATGGTTGGGGATCCAGGGACACCTCTGTGCTCTGGGGGATACCTCAGCTCAGGAGGGACAGGGAGGGGCTGGAGCAGGTCCAGAGCTGGTGAAGGGACTGGAGCACAAGTGCCATGAGGAGAGGCTGAGGGAGCTGGGGGTGTTCAGCCTGGAGAAGAGGAGGCTCAGGGGAGACCTCATCACCCTCTGCAACTCCCTGACAGGAGGTTGGAGTCAGGTGGGGGTTGGTCTCTGCTCCCAGGCAACAGCAGCAGGACAAGAGGGCACAGACTCAAGCTCTGCCAGGGGAGGGTTAGGTTGGAGATTAGGAAGAGATTTTTTAGGGAGAGAGTGCTCAGGCACTGGAATGGGAGAGCTGGGAGGGATTGCTGTGATTGCTGCGCTGCTTCCCGAGCCACCAGTGCCCTCTGCAGCCCTGGCTGGGCACGGGGAGAGCTCCTGCCCCTCGGGCTGTCAGCCCTGGCACAGCTGCCCTGGCACAGCTGCCCGGGCAGGGGAGTCAAAACCCTGGATGTGGCACTCGGGGACGTGGTCGGTGCAGGGCAAAGGTCGAATTCAGTGACCTTTTCCAGCCTAAACGATTCCCTAAACCTGAATTTCTGGAGTCACCAGAGGCTGTGCTGAGCTACTCTGCCTCCAGCAAACACCTCTTTATGCTCTTTATATTTACTGATAATATGAATTCTAGAATTCTATATTTCTATATAAATCTATTGTATTCCAGAATATAAATATGCTATAAATAATAGAAATGCAGAATATATTCTATAACAAAATTGTGTAGGTGCTAGAATAAAGAGCATGCACCAGAATTGTGTGCTATAATACATTCCACAATTCTACACAATTATATTTATATACTTCATATCCTAATATAGCCAGGAATGAGCTCGTGGTGCTGGGGGGAGTTCCAGGGAGTGATTCCATGCCCCCTGTGCCTGTTGGTCCTTCCTGGAGCATCCTCAGCTTGGGATGCTCCAGGTCTTCCCAAATTTCAGTGGGAGCAATCCCAAGGGACTGCAAACTCCTGGGGCAGCAGAAATAAGGCCATAAATCTAAGCAATAATTAAACAAGTCATGAGCACTTCATACCTGAGGTATTTTACATGTATCGCTTAGTTAATGGTATTAATTAGTGAAGTCTCATAACTCTTATGTGGTCGTTCCAAGAGTTACTCTGGTTAAAAGCCCCAAAATAGAGATGAATTGAATTTGTCCAGCATATACACCCAAGTCCCTGAGGACTTGATCTAAGCCTATACAGACATCAGTGAAATCTCTTTCAGCACCTCCTGGACCCTCTGACAAGGTCTCTGCACACCCAGGAAGCTTCACATCCCCTGGGTTTCAGAGAGCAGCTCTGCCCAGTCCATACCTTTGTTGCTGTGTCTCTATTATTCCAGCAGAGAATTAAGCAGTAGGGCAGTAGTCTCTGGGAGAAGTAGTTAAGATTTTGGTGTCATGTAGCAGAGATTGAATAATGTTTGTATTATTTTAGCATGACAGCTGTGCAGAATAGATTCCTGGAATAAGCAGAAATATCTATCTCTATATGATTTTCAGACTTTTGGTCTCATTGTTAAGCAATATTTTTTTCTCCTTTTCATTTCCTCTGAGGCCCTGTAGAAAAAAAATTACTGCATTTTTGTCAACAGAAATGAAAGAGAAATGTTAACTTTAGAGGCAGAGGGAATTCGAGGGCACAGACAAGGAGCTAAGTCTGCATAATGTGCCATGGCTCATCTTTCTGTGCCACCATTTTGCTCAGGCTGCACGACTGGAGTGAAAAATAGACAATTAAACCAGTGGGGAAGGATCCCTGGGAAGTAAGGGATCAGTCCTGGAGCCTGAGGTGGAGCTGGTACATGCTGCTGCCATTGCTTAACAGAGAGAATTTGTTGTGTCAGGGTTAGGACAATGACCTTTCTCACCTCCATCTCCACAAAATGCTTAGTTCTCATTGAACAGGTCAATGACAGAGGTCCTAAAATGTGAGTCTGGCCTACTAATCAGCTGCACATCAGCAGAGGAGTCACTACACCCAGAGCCATGTCCTGCCTCAAAGCTCTGTCTGACTTCACTGCGAAACAAATCTTTGGAGGAAGAGGATTCAAAGAAGAGAATCTCATCTCCAAGCTAGCTCAAAAATTTCAGCCAAGCCTTTCAGATCTGCTGCACTCTTTTCCAGCCTTTTCTTTTCTCCTTCCTCATCAGGATGGTGGCTGGAAGGGCATTCTGAAGGGTTTATTGTGGTGTTTCCATCCAACACCTAGAGAAAGGTATCAGAGGACAAAACCAAAGATGGGATAGTTCACTTGTTGACTGCTTAGGATCTCTCTCAGTTCCACAGGTCTCTCAGGAGTACAAGACTAAAGTTTCCCCCTCTTTGTTTTCCCTGCTGTTTGTAGATCCAACGCGGGTTATGGTGTCACCTTTCAGCATGGATGTCACGGTTGGAGAGAGCATTGTCTTGCCCTGTCAGGTCTCTCACGACCACTCGCTGGATATCATGTTCACGTGGTCATTTAATGGACACCTGATAGATTTTGAGAAAGATGGGGATCACTTCGAGAGAGTTGGAGGGGTAAGTATTAACTCTAGAGCAATCTCCTCACAGCAGGGAAAGCAGGTAACAGGAAAGGGTTTCCAGTGGAAGGAATGGACATGACTGGGTTAGTCCCGGAGGGATTGAACAGAAGTGTAGATGTGGCACTTGGGGACATGACTTAGTGGTGGCCTTGGCAGTACTGAGTTAATGATTGGACTTGATGATCTTAGAGGTCTTTTCCAACCTTAATGATCCCATGTTATCTTCTGTTTCACAGACTGAGGAGGTGAACATTGCCAGTTATGAGTTCATTGTAGTTGGTGTTCGGTCGTTATGATTTCCTTAACGACATGACTTAAATCTGCTCACTTGAACAGTTCATGTCGCAGTGAGATGGATGTCTAAAATACGTTTTCGGACTCCATAAACTGCCTCCTCCTTCAAGGAAGAAATCCATTACCATTTTTAATGGTAAAACTGTAATGTTAAACTGTGCGATCACAGAACTTTGTACTTACACAGAAAACAGCCTGAACTCAGGGGATCTCCTGGAATGTCTTCAGGCAGGGCCTGTTGCCTCGTTTGTCTGTCTCTGTCTTGTCCTCCTTGCCTGACCACATGCTTAGAGTAACTATTTTTCCCACACACAAAGCAGCCTGCAAGGTATTACGAGCATCACCCGCTGGAGTGACATTTCTCCCTTATCTCTGCAGGTTTCCTGGTAATGTCACATTGGTGTCTTTGGCTTGTTTGTTTTTTTTTTTTTTGCTCACCCAGTCAGTGCCCAGGGACAGTGTAAACTTTTGCAATGTCCAGAGAATTGTTTATTTGAAGGTTGAAGAGATCATGTTCATGGAAATCTGATAGCTAGGAGAAGAGTCAGGTGGGAAGTGATGGTTGGACAGCCCTGGACAGTGCAGCCACTCAGGACCATGGTCAAGTGGCAGATAGGGGGAAGAAAAGGGAGTGAAGGTAGGAATTTCTGAACTCCATTAGGAGAGGAGAGGATTTGCTTGGGTCATTTTTCATTTCCTGCCTCTCCAGGAAGGTTCAGGCCCAGAGCACCCACAGCAGGGTCAGGGTGGCCCATCCCTGCTCAGCTTTCTCTTCCCTTGCATCCCTTGTAAAGGGCAGATTGTTAGGTTAAATTAAAACTCCCTCTCTAGTAGTTCTAGACTTCCTGGAGATGTTCCAGCATGAATTTTGGGAATCAGAGTGGGCTAGTGCTAAGGGAGACACTCAAGGGCATCTGTTTGAGAGGGAGCTCACCAAGGGGGTGGCACATGTCAGACCTGCTCCCACCTCTCATTCCACTCTCCTGACTAAAACTAATTCCCAAATAATGTTTGCTAAGAGAATTAGCAATTTCACAGGCTGTGTCAGAAAGATGGGGAAAAATTTGCTTTGCTTTGTAACCATAACATTTTCCTTCACAGTTTGGACTTCACCTAATTTAGTTTGGACAGGACTTGGGGAGTTTAATTTCTAACTTATTTGCAATTTAATAATGTATCTTCATCCGTCATGATGAATTTTTTCCATGCTTATTGAGTGAAGGTAGCAAGAAAAAGGAGGGAAGAAATGCAAATTTTCAGCAGAGGTAGAAAATGGGAAAGGTTTTGCTCCAAGGGAGGTTTGAGAGCCACAGACTCTACTGGGTCTCGGGCAGACTGGCAGTCCTTGTTTACACTTGTCAGGAGTGAAATTCAGTGCTGAAAGGAAAAGGAAATACAATTTCCAGGCCTTGCTGTTATCCCTATTAAAAAAAAATCATTAAGAGATGCAGTTGCAGATTGATGCCCAAGGGCAGAGAGCAGCAGCAAAGGCTTCTCGGGGCTCCTGCGCCCGCTCGGCCTGCAACGCTGGAATTACAAACTTTATTAATATTCCTCAGGCCAAAGGCCACAAGCACAAGGTTACCCTGAGACTGCCAGTGCTTTGTGTCTGGAGAAAAATGTAGAGAGCGTTTCCATCTTCTGATACATCCAGAAACCTAATTAGTTCTATTCAACAGTTAATCAGACATGCACTTGGCGTTTGGAAAACAAATTACTGCTGTTAGGTGATGCAAGATTTCCTCGGAGAGTGCTGTTCTCCTGATCTTCAGCACAGAGACACGGGGTGATCAGGCTGCTGGCGGCGAGACGAGGCTGGGGCACTGCTGCAGATGTCTGGGAGCTGGGCTGGGCTGCCCTGGCACAGAGATGGAGACACAGCTTGGGCAGCTGAGTGCCACAGGGGCTGGAAATTGGGGTGCAGAGAGAGGTGATGGAGCACCCAGAGCAAACCTGCCCTACATAAGTTCTGTCACGTTGTTTTAATGGGGAAGGTGCTGAAGAGCCTCCACCCTGCTCCCCTGCCCTTGGAGGGCCATGATTCCAGGCACTCTCCTGCTCCTGCCTTCAAGGCAAACTCACATGGCTTTAATAGGCCACGGTTTGCTTTACTAATGTTTTCATCAGCCACAGCGAAGTAAATCCATTAGTCACAGTGTCCTTCATGTGATAATGATGTTTAGCACTCATTAAAAAGTGATTGTAACCACTTTTCCCTCCTTTATCAGCAGGATTCAGCTGGTGATTTGATGATCAGAAGCATCCAGCTGAAGCACGCGGGGAAATACGTCTGCATGGTGCAAACGAGCGTGGACAAGTTATCAGCTGCTGCAGACCTGATTGTAAGAGGTATTTGAATTTTGTTACTGCTGTTGTTGTAAAATTTCTTCTTTTTTCCCCCTCTCTTCTGCTGCTGGTAAGAAAATTCCTGGGCTTGGAGACCTCCCAGCATCGTGTCATTAATCTCAGAGAAAGGCCCTAAGTGCACGCTGAGGTTCACGAGAGGTTTTCAAAGTGCACATCAGGTGTTTCAGACACACATCCTTGTGCAGCAGGCACAGCCACATCACCACACTGGTGTCTGGTCGTGCCCTGAATGCCAAACCTGCTCCAGCTGAGCTCATGGGTGTCAGGAATTGTGCAGCAGAAGCAGCACCCAGCTCACCCATGGCATTTCTGCCAAGCAGTGTTATTCCTTTCCTGGCATAAACTTATTTAGTGACCTCACTGAATGGTCAAGGTCTGGTCATTACCATGCACAGGAGAAGTGTAAGTGTGACTTTAACAGAGCTGCAATTAGTTACCCTGAGTCTGGGCCCTTATGGGGAATATGACACATATTTTTCTCCTCAGTAACTTCGGAGAAAGCAGATTTGGTGCTGCTCTGTCCCTGCTGGTCTCACAGACCCCAGGAAAGTCAGAGTCATGGAATCATTTAGCTTGGGACAGCCCTCTAAGATGATTGAGTCCAACCCCTCCCCAGCACTGCCAAGGCCACCACTAACCATGTCCCCAAGTGCCACATCCACATGTTTTTCAAATCCCTCCAGGGATGGTGGCTCCACCCCTGCCCTGGGCAGCTGTGCCAGGGCTGGACCACCCTTTGCATGAAGAAGTTTTCCCTAATATCCAATCTGTACTTCCCCTGGCACAACCTGAGGCTGTTTGCTCTTGTCCTCTCACTTGTAAGTTTTAAGTTTTCCCTCCAATCTGTACTTCCCCTGGCACAACCTGAGGCTGTTTGCTCTTGTCCTCTCACTTGTAAGTTTTCAGGCAACTCAGTGAAAGGAGGCTTGAAAAAGTAGTGAGAAATTCCCTCTTTATCAAAGCTCTGCCAGAGGAAAATGTGCAAGATTGGCCCTGAACTTCCACTGAGAAGCATGTCCTTGTCTCTGGCTTGGTGTTTCTCTTGTCCTCATAGTATTTTTGGGCTTCTCACCACGGCTCTTGTCCTCTCACTTGTAAGTTTTCAGGCAACTCAGTGAAAGGAGGCTTGAAAAAGTAGTGAGAAATTCCCTCTTTATCAAAGCTCTGCCAGAGGAAAATGTGCAAGATTGGCCCTGAACTTCCACTGAGAAGCATGTCCTTGTCTCTGGCTTGGTGTTTCTCTTGTCCTCATAGTATTTTTGGGCTTCTCACCACGTTTCCCCCTAGGAGTATGAACACAGCCTGTGCCACACCAGGAGCTGAGCCCCTGGAGGCAGTGACACTCTCCCTCTCCTCAGCAGGGTGTTCCACTAACTCTGTTTTTTTTTGCTGCAGCACAATTTCAGACGAGTTTGTTTGTTTGTTTTGCTGAAACATTTCAAAAGAAGCTGCTGGTTAGGTAATTTCCTTAGCACCAGTCTGTAAACAAACAGGAGGAACATTCACAAGAAAATGATCCTTGACAATGATAAAAACACTGATCTTGTCACTCCCTGAAAACATCAAAGGTGGTAAAACACTGGCACAGGGTGCCCAGAGCAGCTGTGGCTCACCCATCCCTGGGAGTGTTCCAGGCCAGGTTGGATGGGGCTGGAGCAGCCTGGGCTGGGGGAAGGTGTCCCTGCCCAGGGCAGAGGTGGACTAGGTGATCTTTAAGGTCCTTTTCAACCAACTCATGATTGATGAGGGAAATCTTCATCCAGGCCATGGTTGTGCTGTATAGAAACTGGGAACTACCCCTGGGCTGTGGGACAGGAGCAAGAAGTAAATGTCTGATGCATCAATAAAACCTTCAGAATAACTTTGAAGAGTTTTTCGAATATTGGAGTTGTGTCAAAATAATAAGAGATTTGATAGTGGAATAAAAATCAATTATTTATGTCAGGGAGCAGGAGATGAGTGTGCAGAGACAGCCCCTGGCACTGGTACAGGCAGATGAGCCCATTTGTTCAGGATGGGATTTGTTCACACAGCCCTGAAGTACCTGGTAAATTGGAACCTGAGCACTTTTCCTGCACCCTGCAAAGGAGTGTAATCTGAAATGTTGGAGTATCCATGGCTGTCCCAGGGGACAAAGTGAAGGCAGTTTGTTTCAGCCTGTGCAGCAGCTGAGCAGTTTGTGAGGAATAGAGAGAAATGCCATCCCTGGTGTGGCTCTGGAGGAGCTGAATGCTCCTGAGCCTGCCGTGCCTGGCTGCTCCCCCCAGCAAAAACAATTTCAAGTTTTAATTTCTCAGAAATTAAACCTGGCTGGACC
>NW_008671228.1:93337-109074 GCF_000695815.1 Acanthisitta chloris
CAGGATAAGGTTTCAGGGTATGTTAGATATTTAAACATGTCCTGCTCTCTGAATGTCATATGAGAGTAACTTCAGTCCACAGAGTGAGATGCAACAGGAGAGTTTGCTTAAGTACCTGAAGGGTAATGTGGTCCAGTATATAAGGGGCTCCAAGAGAGCTGGAGAGGGACTTTGGACAAGGCATGGAGTGACAGGACACAGGGAATGAGGTTTCAGGGTATGTTAGATATTTAAACATGTCCTGCTCTCTGAATGTCATATGAGAGTAACTTCAGTCCACAGAGTGAGATGCAACAGGAGAGTTTGCTTAAGTACCTGAAGGGTAATGTGGTCCAGTATATAAGGGGCTCCAAGAGAGCTGGAGAGGGACTTTGGACAAGGCATGGAGTGACAGGACACAGGGAATGGCTTCCCACTGACAGAGTTAGGTGGGATATTGGGCAGGAATCCCTCCCTGTGAGGTGCTGAGGCTCTGGCACAGGGTGCCCAGAGCAGCTGTGGCTGCTCCATCCCTGGAGTGTTCCAGGCCAGGTTGGATGGAGCAGCCTGGGCTGGTGGGAGGTGTCCCTGCCAGGGCAGGGTGGGATGGGATGAGCTTTGAGGTCCTTCCAACCCAAATCATTTGTGGTTCTGTGAGAGGGGAGGAGTCTGCACCTCAGGTACCACCACTGGCAGCAGTGGCTGTATGAGAGAGGAGAGATGTCCTACAGTGCTTCACTGGTTGAAAAGAACCCAGCAGTGAAGCAGAACATACTGGTCCCTCCTCGGACATGATGCTGGTGCATCTCCCCAGGCCTCCCAGTCCTACCCAGGCCACGAGAGCTGGGGCTGCACTAACCCCTCTCAGGGATTTCACTGTCCTGAGTCAGGGAAGATGACCAGAGCTCTCCTTCCTCGAGTCCCTCCAAAGCCTCCACCGCTGTGTCCTGTGACCTCCCCCAGGTCCCCCAGGTCCCCCGGAGGGTGTGACGATCGACGAGGTGACCGACACCACGGCCCAGCTGTCCTGGAGGGCAGGAGCAGACAACCACAGCCCAATCACCATGTATGTTGTGCAGGCCAGGACGCCCTTCTCGGTGGGGTGGCAAGCAGTGAGCACAGGTAGGTGCATGTCCTGCTCCCCTGGAGCTCCACGTGGAGACACGTCCGTCAGGTCTGCGCTGCCGCTCTGCTCCCTGGTGTGAGAAGCAATTTCCCTGGCTGCAGAGCACTGCTCTTATTAACTAGTTTCAGGTTTGGCAACCCAAAGATTTAGGGTCCAGTCAGTGCTATTACTCATCCATTTTTCTCATGAATGTTTAAGGGAAGGCAGAATGAATTCCTAGCTTTTGTT
Organism: Acanthisitta chloris; assembly: GCF_000695815.1. Classification (NCBI taxonomy): domain Eukaryota; kingdom Metazoa; phylum Chordata; class Aves; order Passeriformes; family Acanthisittidae; genus Acanthisitta; species Acanthisitta chloris. The sequence continues at coordinate 94,671 of NW_008671228.1, forward strand.
GCCTCGCTGGAGATATACAACAGTAATTGTGGTCTATAAAGACATCCCTCAGGGACAGGCTGTGTCATCTGGCCTATCTTTAGGTAGAATTATTTTCCTGATAGAGGGAAAAATCCCATGATGTAATTGCTCATTCCGTCAGAGGTTAATTTTGTTCTGGTAACCATTAAATAGAGGGAACAGTGTGTTTTAAAAAGAGAAAAACAAACCCCCTTTCAGCCTGTTGTCTCGACACTTTGTTTTCGAACAGTGACGATTTAGGAGAAACTCCTTAATAGCAGGAATTTCTGGGCTAAAAGCACAATGGTTTAATGCTCCTCTTGGGCCACTTTGCAGTTAGTAAAATGTTAGAAAGATGAGAAAAGGTTTATCAGTCCTCTGTACTTATATCAAACTCTCAGTTCTAAGGAAATCAGATTTCTCTGTACCCTTTTCCAGCAGTTTTTAGTATCTCAGTGGGTTTCCTTGCCTTCCTGACCCTCTGCTGTCTCCTAGTTCCAGAGATCATCGACGGCAGGACCTTCACAGCGACCGTGGTGGGGCTGAACCCCTGGGTGGAGTACGAGTTCCGGGTGGTGGCTGCCAACCACATCGGCATTGGGGAGCCCAGCAGGCCCTCAGAGAAGAGAAGAACTGAAGAAGCTCGTGAGTTGGACATTGGGAAGAGTTTCTTCCCAGAAAGGGTGATTAGACACTGGAGGGGATGTCCGGGGAGGTGGTGGAGTTGCCATCCCTGGAGGGTTTAAGGACAGACTGGACGTGGCACTCGGGGCCGTGGTCTGGTTGATAAGGTGGTGATGGGTTATAGGTTGGACTTGATGATCTCAGAGGTCTTTTCCAGCCCCAGTGATTCTGTGAAGTAGTGGTGGGCAACAGAGCTAAATCCTGTGGGACAAGTTCTCCTCAGTGCTAAGAGATGCCTCCACCATGGAACCCCCTGGCAGGTGGCTCCTCTCTTCAGTTTTACCAGGACAGAATATGAAACAGGAAAATAAATAAAAGCCCTTTTTTTATGGAAGATAAATGTTTAAACTAAACAATTAGAGCCTGAATACACAAGTTAATTGCCATACTTTTAATATACTATTATTGACATATTTTAATGTGCTGTTTGCCATGGCAAATTAGTCCCTTTAATAGCATTCCTGGTAGCAGCAGGGGAAGGCCAGAAACATCCTGTCACTGTGTAGGTCTGTTCCATCTCAGTGCTTTTCTGGTTTCACACATGCATCTCCTGCATCTCTTTCTCTGCAGTTCCTGAAGTGACTCCAGCTAATGTCAGTGGAGGTGGAGGGAGCAAGTCCGAGCTGGTCATTACATGGGAGGTGAGTCCCACCCCAGACCTCAGCAAACCTTCTGTAGATTTCAAATGGCTTGCAGTAAAAAAAGACCCAGATTGAGTGATAAAAACAACCCAGACATTAAAACAGAGCTAAACCACTTCCCAGAGCAGCCAGCAGGGCAGTGCTGGGCAGGGCCCATGGGGAGTAGTGGGGTTGGTGTTTCAACACCAGCTCTGCTGCTCCTGACTCCCAGCACATCCCCACAGCAACACGTGGGTGGGCAAAGCCACCTGAGATAAACAGTCTGGGCACATCCTGGCCTGGCTGAGAACGGCTGTGCTGGCTCCAGGCAGCATCCCTGCTCACTGAGCTGGGATGGAGGGCAGCACATGGTTAAGGGCTAGCACGGGGCATTGTGGCTTTCACTGCTGCTATGGCAGCAGCAAGAGGAGACCCAGGGATGACACACGTTTAGTATTCCTGAAGGCAGTCGTGGTTAGAGCCTCAGTCGTTTGTCTGCTCGTGTTTTCCTGTGGTGATGGGATGCAGCTGGCATATTTCTCCTCATAATGAACTTCACTAGACATGCTAACACTTGCATTTAGCACCGTTTCTGACCAGGCTGTGGCAGAGTGAACTGCCAGGGATGTTCCTGAGGTTATTAAAAACCCGTAAGTGGGGGTTTGTCCTCCCCACACAGCTCAAAGTGCTGCATTTCCTCCTCGGTTGGGCTAATTAGCCACGCCATGTCTCCTAAAGATGCTGCAATATGTTTCAAAGACACACATGGCAGGAGCATCAGCCAAGGCTCTGAGTGGTAATTTGCACAATATATAATTTGTGTTTTGATAGAACAGTCATTTTTCTCGTCTCAATGTCCAGAGGCATTTTCTTTGTGGGCTGGTGTGCTCTGTGAGCCTTGCAGTGCAGTCAGCAGCAGAGTGCAGGACAGCAGAGCCCCCTGCACATGCTTAGGCACCACAGACACTCTGAGAGAGTAGCTCATAATTACTGCTCATTTTAGTTTGGGTTTTGGTGTATCTGGGGTTTGGTTCAGCTTTTCAGGGGCTGCAGGCCTGAGAGGAGGACATGTCAGTGTGCCCAGAAGGGACCTGGAGGTGACAGGTTGTTTCTTCTAGGTGTTACCTAGCACTTTCTTCACCACATCTGTGCCAAGTTGCTCCTGCCATCGCCATCTGACAGGTCACACCGTGTGGGATGTGTTCCCTGGGCTGGGACACTGTAGCCTGAGGCCGGTGAGGGACTAGGAGCCCTGCACTGGCTGGGACATTGCCAGGATGTGTTCTTCAGGGCTCCATGTGCACTTACATAAGCAGGAAAGCAGGAACTCTGTCCTTGCTTCACCCCAACAAACCTCAGACTCTTAGTCTTTGCAGTGCCTAAAATTACATCATTAAGAGAGGCTCCGTCTAGTCCGTGGAGGAAGAGGAAATAAGTCCTGGAAGTGTCTCCTGGAGGTGCTGCTTTCTCTCTGGGGGAGCAGCAAGGCTGTAGCAGAGATGGGGAGGGATGAATGCAGGTCGGGTGTGCAGTAGGACCTTGTCCACCTCCTGTCCTAAACCAGTGGAGGTTTAGGAGCTTTAGCAGAGCCGAGAGGCAGCAGCCGGGGAGGGAAACGTGTGCTGCTGCTGAGAGTGCCTTGTCCTGCCCACAGACAGTGCCTGAGGAGCTGCAGAACGGAGGTGGCTTTGGCTACGTGGTGGCCTTCAGGCCCTTCGGCACGGTCAGCTGGATGCAGACCGTGGTGGCCTCCCCGGACGCCGCCAGATACGTCTTCCGCAACGAGACGCTGCCGCCCTTCTCGCCCTACGAAGTGAAGGTTGGGGTGTACAACAACAAGGGCGAGGGCTCCTTCAGCCCCGTCACCGTCGTCTACTCCGCGGAGGAAGGTAGGGCCAGGAGCTCAGCACTCTCACCTCCAGGGACATGCTGCAGTCACCATCCCTGGAGGTGTCCAGGGGTGTCTGGCTGTGACACTGGAGGATGTGTTTAGGATTTAGGGGGTGCAGCAGTGACAGGTTGGACTCGGTGACCTTAGAGGTCTCCTCCTCCCTCCTCCCATCACTGAGCACAGGGGGGTGACCAGGTCTGAAAGGGTTTAGTATCCACCTTGACATATCCTTTGATACCTCAGCCTTGCTCTGATTTATAATAAATGGTGAGCCCTGATTAATTCTTTTCATAGTCATTAAAATAACATTAATCGTAATGAAATCTTTTGATATTAATGGAAAAGTAATATGTAATCTGGAAAGAATTCCGTGGAGAGTTAGGCTGAATTAATGTCCACTGATTAGAAAATGTTCCCACTTGTCCTAATTACAGTACATGGTGTCCTGGGCTGAGTTTAGTAATGACATCTTATTATTTCTTGGGCACCAGCCTGACAGCCCATTGGTCTGAAATGTGCACGTTTGTTTGCTTTTCCTGTGCAGTGAGGAAAATAAATCCCTTGAAATTTGGGGCTAATTGAACATCCCATTGAAAAGTCTTAACTTTTATTTTTCATTACGCAGAGCCCACGAGAGCCCCAACCACTGTGCTGGCCAGAAGTCTTTCTGCCTCAGATGTTGAAGTTTCTTGGGCTCCCCCTTGGGAGAACCAGCACAAAGGAAGAATACAGGGATATGAGGTATGGAAACACAGCACAGGAGCCTTTCAGGAGGAAGCCTTGGGGAGACATGGAGATATGGCACGGGCAGTTCTTCTGGGGCTGCTCCTCCTGCCATGGGGCCAGTGGTTCCTGGAGTCTGTTTGTAGTTTCATAGTATGTTCAGGGGTTGGAATGGAGCTCAGAGATGATCCAGCCCCAGCCCCTGCCCTGGGCAGGGACACTCCCAGCAGAGCAGGTTGCTCAAGGCTCATCCAACCTGGCTGTGAAACTGCCAGGGTTGGGGCAGCCACAGCCTCCCTGGGCACCCTCACATTAAAAAACTTCCCTTCCCTTTGCCTCTTCAGTATACAGAGATTTCTCTCACATGGTTAAAAATGATCACACATCTTTGTGTGTGATGTGGCTAGAAATGCAGAGCAGAACTTTGTGGGGGGAACGTGCTTGAAGCAGCTGAGATGGTGATGTCCTGGGGTGGGAGCACTGCAGCCAGGGAGGTGGGGACTGTGGGTGCTGTGCTGTGGGTGCAGTGCCACGGGTGGTGCTGTGGCTGGGGGTGGACACGTCCCACTCTGCTGCTCAGGTCAGGTGTTGGCGACACGACGAGAAGGAAGAGAACGCCAAGAGGATCCGCACGGTTGGCAATCAAACCTCCACCAGAGTCAGCAACCTGCGAGGCAATGCCCTGTACCACCTGGCAGTCAGGGCCTACAACACGGCCGGGACGGGACCCTCCAGCGCCGCCGTCAACGTCACCACCAGAAAGCCACGTGAGTGTGTGGGAGGGCCTGGGGGGCTCCCCCAGCACTCCCCTCTCGTTTTCCAGCTCCCTCTCTGAAGGGGCTGTGAGACTCTCTTTGTCAGGTTTTTGTGCAGAGGACTCAGCAGCCTCAGCCTTTTTGCTCTGTTTTGTCAGCTCTCGCCGGTGTTCAGCAAGCAGAGCATGCAAAGCTGAAATCACAGCTCTGCAGGCAGATTAAATATTTATCTCAGTGTTCAAGAGGGCTTTTTTCTTCTGGTCTCAGGCATGTTGAGCAACTGAGTGAATCCTTTCTTCATTTAGAGCACTGTGTCGTGTCACACCTCCCGTGACCTTGAGGACACGGATCAGTGAAGCAGCTCGTTAGCTTTCCAGAGGGACAGGACCCTGGGCAGGCTCAGTCTGCTGCAAGAGCCTGTGCTGGGAGGGATCCAGCTGGGAGATGCTGCTCTTTAATAATACAGTGCCCTGTCTGTTTTGCTGTAGCACCGAGTCAGCCCCCCGGGAACATCATGTGGAATTCATCCGACTCCAAGATCATACTGAACTGGGACCAGGTGAAAGCACTGGACAATGAGTCTGAAGTGAGAGGCTACAAAGTGAGTATTCCCATAACCCAGTGTCAAGTTGGGGTCTAGAGTAAGCCCAGACAAGGTGTTTTTTTTGTGGCACCTGCATGGTTTTCCAGGTTAAAACTGGAGCATTCCTCCAGAAACAGAGGATTTGGCTGTGTAGTGGGAGCACATTCTTCCCACTGCTCCTCCTCACCCCTGTGAGCAGCCACGGGGGTCTCAGCCCACACACCTTCACCTGCCCCTCCCTCTGGAGCTCCCACCTGCAGGGGAGCTTGGACTCCATGGGCCTAGAGGCTCCAGCCTTGATGGTTCTGATTCTAGGACTGCTCTCCTGCCTTTGGTGGAAACCTTCCAAAGGCTGAAGTTGACTCTTTAATTGCAGATAAACAAAATGCTTTTTTAATAGCTCCCATTTTCTTCAGAAAGCAATGCCAAAAGGAAAAGAAAGAGAACCCTCATTAGCTGCAGTTTTAATAGGATATAATTTAACTAGAGAGAGGTCTTGGGATGAATTCAGCTCTATCACGTGGCACAAGGGTTTTATTTGGCCCAAAGAAGACATCAGGGTGTGATTTCCAGCTGCTGCCTTGGGGGCTGAGTTGTGCAGACATTTCCCACGAGAGCCTGAGACAGTGGAGGCCTTGGCCATGCTCTGTGTGCTGTTCCCAGTCTGGGCTGCCAGTGGCATCGGAGCCTGTGCCAGCAATCCTGAGTGTCTTTGGTGCATGGTATGGGTTACCAAACATAAATGATTCCTCAGGGTCTTTAGCCCATCCTCAGATGAACCTCAGCAGTCTGGACCAACTTTTCACTGCATCTTTCAGGTTTGAAATGCAAATTCAGAAGTCAGTTGAAAGAGGGAGAGACTCCTCACCCTGAAAGAGCAAACTGGCTCTAGTGGGTTTTTAACACATCTGCTAGGATAGCACAGCCAGATGGATTTCTTTCCTGATTCATGGCAAAACTTTGCCTATTTTTCTTCTTTTTTTCCCTAGAAATCTTATATTTTATGTCATAATTTATGATACAAATTAGTAGAATTCCCAGATCTCAGAAGGTCATTCACAAGAGTCATTTATTCTAGGAAACCATTTGTGGCACTGCATCAAATGTCCCAACTCAGTTTCCTGAGGAGGCATAATAAGAAGTTTCTGACCTCTATAAATAAGCCTCAGGATTCATTTGGGATTGATCAAGGTAAAGGTTTTGCCCAGGGGCTGTAGCAGGTAGTCACCATCCCTGGAGGTGTCCAGAGAGCAACTGGAGGTAGCACTTAGTGCTCTGGTCTAACTGACACGGTGGTGTTAGGTCATGGGTTGGACTCAGATATCTCAGAGGTCTCTTCCACCCTGATTCATTCTGTGATTCAACATCACCCTCCTCCCAGTATCACCTCCCTGCCCAGACACCATCACCATCTGCTGGTGTTGGGTCCCCAGCACATCCCACGGGGGATCCCAGACCATGTCTGAGCATCAGGGGCAGGAAAAGAGCAGCAGCAGCTCTGCCCTTTCTGCCTTCTCTGCTCTCTCCCTGCTGCAGGTTTTGTACAGGTGGAACAGGCAGAGCAGCACGTCTGTAATAGAAACAAACAAGACCTCAGTGGAGCTGTCCCTGCCCTTCGACGAGGACTACATCGTGGAGATCAGGCCCTTCAGCGACGGTGGCGACGGCAGCAGCAGCGAGCAGATCCGGATCCCAAAGATCTCCAGTAAGGCCTCACCTGCTGCCAGGGCACCTGCAGGGCCCAGGGCACACTCTGCTCCCCTCTCCTGCTGCCAGGGCACACTCTGCTCCCCTCTCCTGCTGCCAGGGCACCTGCAGGGCCCAGGGCTGTGAGTCCAAGCAGGACAGGCTGTGTCCTGGCTGAATCAGCAGGGAGCTGACACCCAGGGATCCCATCCCAAACCAAGATGAAACCATAAACTCCCTCCAAAGTAGTTAGATTCGTATTTAAGCTTTCTAGACACTCCCCACTCTCTCACTTCCACACCCATACAGACATTGAATCTATTGTTTCACTGCAATCCACTAGAACCAAATACAAAATGCAGCGTTAGAGGCTTTTAAATTTATAAGGCTCCTGTACAGCCATTTCCCATTGTGTGCTGGATGCATAAATATTTATTTAGGGAAATGAGGTTGTGTAGGAGAACAAACAGAAAGAGTATTTTATTACCCAACATGGCTTTGGCAAAATCTCCATGTCCCATCTTCCATTAATAATGCCCCAGTTTATAAGCTGCATTAAATCAGGAGCCTCTGCAATGCAGGAATGTGGCATTAAAATTACAGCAATGTGAAAAACCCTGGGTGAAAGCAGAACTCTCTGCACCCTGGCTGTGCAAGCCATGCAGAGGAATTTAATCAGCAGGCACAGGAGAGGGAAGGAGAGTGGAGCTCGTGTCAGCTCCGATTTGGCTCAAGGCAGTGGGTCACTGAGCAGGTGTGTGGCTCCCCCAGGACCCGAGTCGTGCCAGGCTGGCTCTGCAACAGCTGCACCGGGGGGAAAAACTCCAAATAATAAGTGAACTGGGTGTGAAATATAATTGTAAAAGTAGCCTGAACACAGCAGAGGCAGGAAGGGAAGTTAAAATTCAGTTGGAGAGGCGACACGTGGTGTGGAGGTGGTTGAAGCAGGAGGAGGGAGGGGAGCTGTGGGGCCCTACTGCCACCACTGCTCCATCAGAGGGACAGGGTTAGGTCTGGGGGTGGGTGAGGGACGTGGGGGGAGCAGTGGGGACAGAGGTGTTTGTCCCAAGGGCCTTGGAAGTGCTGGTGGCACAGCTCAGTGGGAGCCAACAGTGTGCACAGGTGGCCAAGGAGGCCAAGGACACCTTGGCCTGGCTGCAGCAGAGTGTGGCAGCAGCACTAGGGCAGTGTCATCCCCCTGCATTGGGCACTGGGGAGGGCCCAGCTCAGTCACCACCCCTGGAGGCGTCTGAGAGGTGTCTGGAGGGTCTGGGTTAGGGGCAGACGACAGGCTGATGGTTGGACTGGATGACCCCAGAGGTGTCCTCCAGCCCTGACGTGCTGTGGTTGTCTCCTCTCACTGGTTGTCTCCCTGTCCCGGCGCAGACGCGTCCGCGCGAGGCTCCGGCTCGTCGCCCTCGGCCGCCTGTGCCCTGTCAGCCATCAGCACCATCGTCCTCTCCCTCACAGCTCGCTCCACTTTATGACAAAGATGACAACGAGGACTTCTTCTTTATAATATAAGCAACATTTAGCTAGTTGTTTTGAAGACACCCAGTACTAAGTAATATTGTGGTTCGAGTACATCTTACTACTGGAAAAAACAAATGTTTATGCTTCTTTAGGAATGGCATTATACTTCCTCAAAGCAAATATAGCTTTGTCTGAAGTTTCCTTGGAAACTCTGCAATGCACTGAAAACATCTGTAATATGATGTTACCAAAGCAGTTTACATATGTCCTTATATGCATATTTTTTATTATATATTTAGTGTTTTATAGAATTTTTTAAAGTTAACATATGATGTAGATATTGATTTTTTTCCTCTGCTGTTATAAAAATGCAACGGATGACATTATCATGAAAATATTGGTTGGGATTTTTTCCTTTCTGATGGAGAGCTCAGAGGTGTTGGGAGGAAATTGGCTGCAGGTTTCACTGTACAGTTTTGGAAGGCAGAAGTGAGCCAGGGCTCTGTGCCACAGCTGAGCTCAGGTGGCACTGAGTGGCTCCTGTGGCACGTCAGGAGCTGCTCACACAAGGTGTCATGGCTCATCCAGAGGTCAAAGCAAGACAAGCTGGAAACACTCAGTAGGAGCACCATAATCTTGCAAAACCCACGCGGATTGTGGCTGTTTGTGGACTACAGGACGTGTAGCAAATGTTCAGGCATCGAGCAGCAAGGCCATGGTGGCTGTCCTGGAATAGCTTCATCTTCATCATTAGCTCCAGCTTGGGAGGGGATGAAGACACTGCAAAGGTAAAGGTGTGACCTCTGCCTTGAGTGGCACAGGGACAGGTCCCAGTGGAGAAACCACTGCTCAATCCACCTGCCTTGTGGGGTTTGGGTTCCAAGGAGACCCCGAGGAGGTGAGAGCACAGGAAGCTGCTCTGAACACCCTCATTGGGACACAACTCATCATCCTTCCTAGTTCCACTGTGGAGATGATGCTGAGGAGACGAGGAGTGGAGCAGGAGCATCCAAGGAGCTGTGCCATGAGCTGGGGAGGGACAGGTTGTCCCTGGGGGAGGTTTTGCCTTTCTGCAGAAGCTCCTCAGAGCTGCCTGAAGGCACAGTGAGAGTCACCCCAGTGACAGAATCCTTCTCATGGGCAGGACTGTTTGCTACTCTGGGGTCATTTTGTAAGCTCACCCAGATGGGCAGCACAGGTCAAAGGCGATGGAATTTTCTATACAATTTTCCAATTGAAATGCGCTGCAGTGCTCTATTTATTTCTGGGTTTTTTTCCTGATAGCTTGAATTTGCCTGTAACTTTTTTTTTTCTCTTTTTGCTTACAAAATAATACAGTTAACTTTTAGACCTTCTAACTATATTTATTCAGTAACTCATAATCAGGATTCCACTTGTGTACAAGTCAGGGGTGTTGACCAGAGAAATATTTGTCAGTATTTCAAGCTGTGTTCCTTTCTTAGTTTGATATGGTTCCTTCTATGTAAAAAAAAATAAAGTGAGAAAAGCAAAAAAAACTATAAAAAATAAAAAACTAAAAAAATGAAGCTAAAAAAAAGCTGCTGTAGTTTTCTCCCCGGTGTAAATGATATTTATCAGTGATCTAGCAGATGTAATCTTTTTTTAAAGGTATTGGTAATAAATATTCTGTCATTTGTAAAGATACCTGTCTGCCAGAAGCCTTTTTCCTGCACATTTCCTTCTGCCCACTGAGAAATCCTGGGAGATTTTACCTCAGCACCTGCTGAGGCTGTCACTGATGTGAAGATACACGACTTGCTTTATGTCAAACCTTCTTGGAGGCAGGAAAAAAATTCTACTTCTACATCTCAGCTCTAATTCTGCTTCCAAAACTTAACCAAAATAAATCTGAGTGGGTGAATTTGGGGTGATAATGTGTCTTTTGTAGAGTCATGACCTGTCCATGCTCATGGGGGTTGGTGTGGGAGCATCACTGACCTTGTGCCCAGAGCAGAGCCCCTCTGGGTCTGGCACTGCTGCTGTGCTGATCCTTCTGGATTCCTGAGGAGTTTGGTGCTGGAAGTCACTAAATCCACCCAGCCCATTGTCAGGGGCAGCACAGGAGCTGGGTGATGCTCTCTGCATTCCAAAGGAGCAATACTGCACTTGGCAATCAAGTGTGACAATCAAATGATCCAGTGGCACAATTCCATGTTTTAAAAGGAACGTGAGATTGCCAGAGGCAGGCAAGGAGCATGTTCCTGTGGTGTGCTCCTGGAGGCAGTGGAAAGAGCTGAGGCAGGAGGAATGCACAGGGTTGGGAGCTGAGTTTGAAGAGAAAATAAACCAGAATAAATGTTTCTCTCTGCTCTGAGCAGAGAATTCCATCATTAATGTGCTTAGTCCTTCCTCTGTCCAGCTCCACGGACAGGAGGGTCCTTGGAAGGAGCAGGGACTCTGCAAGACTTACACAAGGAAGGAACATAAATCCCGAATGGAAATTGAGGCTGGCTCAAACCTGGTTCTTCTAAGGTTCTTCTAAGGTACTTCTAAGGTACAGATACTGAATTAAAACAGGCTGCAGTGTTGGGCTCGGATGTTCACAGTGACTGCAGGTGCACACCAGGAGAGCTCAACTTGCTGCAGCTCAGACTCCAGAGCACCAAGAAGTCCTTGGCACACCCATGACTGCACATGGAAAGCTCTGCATTCCCAGGCTGCTTTGGTTTGGTGGTGCAATTGAGGAAGTTTACCTGTTGGTGCCATTTTTCCTTTTTTTTTCTTGTTTTCCCCCTTCAGCTTTACTCTGTTGTGTCAGGGAACACAAACTCTTCTTGTCCTTTTGCACATGCTGCCAGAGGCAAGAGCCTCGGGCTGAAAATGAGCACTGGCAAGTCTCTGTGCCTGCCCCATCCTGAGGTCCCTGGGCAGCATCCAGCTGGGCAGGGAGCTGCTTCTCCAGAGCCCATCCAGCCCAAGGGCAGCACAGGGATGACAGTACTGGGGTCATCTGCAGCTTCTGATACTCTTTTCCTCAGGTTTGACCCACTTGGGTCAGCACCAGACCACATCTACCCTGGGCTGTGCTCTCCCAGTTTGCATTTTGAGTTGTCAGAGTTGTTTAAATAAAATAAGTATCCAAAAGATTAAGCTGCCAACCAGACAAATAAAGCCATTAGCTCTTTTGAGGTGTTTCTTCCCTACCCAGTCCTTATATCCTGCTTACACTGGGACTTTCTGTTCAGTAGCTCAGCATTGAGGCACCTCATAGAAGCAAATCTTCCCCCACGGGGTCAGAGCTGCAGAGGAGGTGACATGAAGCCCTCAGCAGCATTGCTGGGAGATGGTGTGCTGGGGACACAGCCTCTCAGAAGACAGAGTCATCCAGGACACTGCAGTAGAGGTCTTCAGCAAAGCTGCCACACTCAGTCTCCGTGTCACTGGTGCAGGTCCGTGCTCTCTGCAAAGCAAACACCTCTCTCAGCTGCTGAGCTGGGGCTTGGGCTGCTTGGGCTGGGGGACAGTCAACATGTTATGCAAAACACCAGGGTTCAAACTGGGCCATTAGAGAGGGATTCACACAACATGTTTTGTAAGAGCTGAGAAATAACATGGGGTTCAATAGGGGAAGTTCTCCCAGGGCTGCTCATCACTGTCCTTCAGGCCAGCAGCCCCTGCTGCCTCAAATCCCCCATGTGGCATGTTCTACACAGTCCAGTTGACCACAGTGGCCACCAGACCCTCCTGGGTAGGCAAGGATGAAGAGCTCCAGGAGGAGCATAAAATAATAGAATCATTAAGGCTAAAAAAGACCTCCAAGATCATCAAGTCCAATCTTAGATCAAACCACTCCATGCCCACTAAATCCCATCACAAAGCAGCAGACCCACAAGGATGTGAACACCACCAGGGATGGTGTGTGCACCTGGGCAGCCTGTCAGTGCCTGACACCTTGCTGTGTGTGGGGCATGGGATTTTTCTGCATGCACAGCAGCACATCCCCGTGGGGGCACTGAGCAGAGCTGCACCAGGTCTGCAGGGCTGGCTGAGCCCCAGGAGCAGTGTCTGAGCTGCTGGGAGCCCCTGGGGGCTCCTCACAGACCCTGCTGGCCACACTACCCCAGGCGTGAGGCTTTCGTCACCTTGGCCTGTTGTTTACACTGCAAATTTAGGAACTGAATGACCACAACAAAGAGATGCTGAGGGCGTCACTCTCCTGGGTGACATCAGCAGAGCCACCAGCGTTGTGTCCTCACCTCTTCTTGCTGGTCACCCCCCTCAGAGCCACAGAAAGCTCAGTCACACCAGCCCAACCTCTATCACACCCCTACCCACACCCAGCTCCCCCGAAGTGATGACTACACACAGGGCAGTGCTGCTTTGGGGGCTGTGAAACAGCATTTCCAAGCTCACATTATTTTCTGGCTGCAGCATTAATGTGTGCTATTTCTCATATTCTTATTTGTGACACCCTAAGCCGTGTTATTTTACACCAGTAGCTTTAATTAAAAACAAACATTACATGCTAATCCTTTAAGCCTGTTTCCTTGACCAGAGCATGGAGTAAGAACACTACCCAAAAAAATGAAGCCCCTGCTGAAAGGGGACAAATGAAAATGAAGCTACTGAGCAGCACTTGCCTTGAGCAGACAAGGAGGAGTTTTATCTTCTATGTAAGGCAAATATCTTTATCAGGAAGCAGCAGCAAAGGTAACAAGGCTTAAGTCCAGCTTAACAGTGGGAGCAACATGTTTCCCATTGTTGGGTTTAACACTAAATCAGCTCTGCAGGACTCACCCTGCAGCCCCTGCCAGGGCAGAGCTCTGCCTGGCTGTGCTTTTCCCTGCAAGAGGGGCAGCCAGAGGTATGGCATCATGTGCCTGAAATTCAGTGCATGTTAACCAGGCTCTGACAATAGCGTTCAACCCTTTTGTTCATTTTCAACCCTCCTCAAACCCAACATCTACAAACAAACCCAGACACAGAGCTACAGCAGACTGGGACCTGCCCTCAGCAGAGGTGGCCACAGATCCAAGTGAGAACAAACCACAGCAACTAGGATTGCAGAAACAGCCTCAGAAAATACCAAATTTGATGGGTAATGATACTATAATCCTAGTCAAGGCTAATGTACCCATGGTTACATTAACTGAACCCATGAATTTCCCCTTGGCATGCTTTGCACAACACATTTGACCATGTAGCTCACATTTAATAAGATATTAGACAGTCTAAGAGGTCAAAAGGCTTTAACTGAGCAGTAAGAGGCTTCACAGGTTAGTGGGCATGGGGTATTTGGTTAAAGGTTGATGATTCCAACCTCAATGATTCCATATGCTCCCAGCCACAAAGGGAAAAAGCAGCACACAAACACTAGACCATCTTTTTAAAAAGCACCAAAAAGCGATTAAAATGTTATTTTACCTCGTAGTCGGTTGGGAAAGGATCTCTGAATTTGTTGCTGGGAGTTGGAATTGGTGGGAACAGCTTGCTCCAGATGTGGTTTCTGCAAAAAACAGCAGCAGAGGGATGTGAACTGCTTTTCCTGAAGGATGATGTATCCCAAAGCAGCACAGGCTAAGCCCAGGGGAGACACACCCCCAGCCCCTGCCCCAGTCCCACTCCATCAGCAGCAGGTCTAAGGGTCACAGCTGTGGGTGATCAGTGCCAGCCCAGGGACAGGTGTGTGGCTCCTCTCAGAGCTCTCTGGGCCCTGGAGACATGGATGGGCTGATCCTCTGCCCCATCAGCCTCTCCCAGCACAGCTGAGCACACCACCCAGCACTGCTGGGGCTGGTAGCAGCAACAGGCCTGGCTGGAGAGAAATTAATTGCTCTGATCTGTCAGCTCAGGCTCCTGCTCTTCCCCAGGGCTGTGCTGTCATGCACCTCGTTTGGACAGCCAGGACAGGCTGCCCCTCACTCAGACTGGTGTCAGGACATGAACGGCCTGTGTGTCGTGGCAGGAGAACAAGCACAAATAATTGTGTGCAGAGGGAAAGGGGAGGGGGCAGGGAAAGGGCGCAGAG